>NW_022196904.1:142997940-143008431 GCF_008632895.1 Mastomys coucha
AAAAAAAAACTGGAATCGTGTGGTAGATGTAAAAGCAGGCCCTAGTCTAAAGACATTGAAACCAAAGAAAGTGAAAACCCTATCTGGAAACAGGAAGAAAAGAAACCAGATCAGCAAACTGCAGAAGGAATTTAAACGCCACAATTCTGATGCTCACAGCACCACCTCAAGTGCCTCTCCCGCCCAGTCTCCATGCTACAGTAACCAGTCAGATGAGGGCTCAGATACAGAGATACAGAGATGGCTTCCGGCTCTAATAGAACTCTGGTTTTTTCCTTTTTAGATCTTACCTACTGGAAAAGACAGAAAATATGTTGTGGGATCATCTATAAGGGCCGTTTTGGGGAAGTCCTCAACGACACTCATCTGTTCAAGCCTTGCGGCAGCAGTAAGAAAATAGCTATTGAGAAGCCCGAGGAGCAGGGGCTGGCCCTCTGCCCCCTCCACTCAGGAGTGGTGACTGAAGTTCATTTAGAAGGGAGCAAAGAGCGGTTTAAACTTTGAAAAGACCACAAAACAAACTGACCCTCCTATTTTTTAACTTGGATACCTGCTATTCTGCCAAAAGACATTTTTCTAGAATAGTTTTAAATGGGTTACTGTCCTTACCCTTCATCCAACAAACTCTGAAGTCAGTCTCTAGCTTACTGCAAGAAAAAGAAGTTTACATAATGTTTAAGATGCTGAGCATTTCATAGGAAAGCTGGATGCTGCTGTAAAGTGCTCTTTAAGTCTTTCTTTTTAAGTCCCCTCTAATGAATGGAATTAGGGAAATTTCAGGGGGCAGAGATGGGACTTGTTGTGTGATAAACCATATGTAGTTTAGTCTTTCTGTGGAGAGGCAGTGGTTGGGGGCATTTGTAAATGGCTGGCTACACTTGTTTTCCCTCATGATAATTTGTCATAACTCAGTAACATGACCTGCCCCTAGAAGGTAGTTACAGATTTTTAAACGCTAAGGCATTGCCAAGGTTCTGAGGGTTCAGACCTGTACTACTGATTATGAAGCAGGACAGACTGAGCTTTCTGCAAATAGCTTGAAGGAGGAAGCAATTTCTGAACACACAAGTAGCACCGTGTCGCCTTCCTTTATCTTCATATTGATAAAAGACTTTATGTGGATCTTGTAAAACAGAGCAGATCTCCTTCTGGGGAAGGCCTGCCTCTAGGGTGGGCAAGGTCCTATAGGGATAGGACCAAAGCATCAATCACTACAAAGTAGAGAATACAGGTGGTTAGAAACTACTTAAGTCCTGGGAATGCATGGGGCGCAGTTGATGCTGCTTGGGACACGTTTCTTAGAGAGCTTACAGTATGTAAATAGTTGTCATTGGTGTTAACACGACTGTCTGGGATTCACTGAAATCCACATGATTCAGTTCTAGCTCTGGATTACCTCAGTTGACCTTTGTGGAGGTTTTATCAACAGAGTAGTTCTTTGCCTTGTCACAGACCTTACTTATTAGGGTTTGGGGTTTGTTGTCTTGTTGTTCTTCTCCCACTATTTAAAGTTGACTAGAAGAGTTGTGTGCTGAGGCTAAGTTGGTTGGTTGGGTTGGCTTCTTAACACCAAGATAGCCGAATGGAGCTTCACATCCCTAGATCTCAATGATTCGGTTGGCTTCTCAGTGAAACCCAACTGAAGTTTTCTAATCGCCTCTTCTCAAAGTTCAGGAAAAACAGTAGTGCCACTTGAGGCTTCATAGAGGAGGTGTACGTGGCTGCCTTAGTATTCTGTTCCTCAAGATTATTTTAGAGTCTTTTAGAGTTTCACAACAAGGAGAAGTCCCAGTTTGTGGCATCCTATAGTTTTACATTGTGTATTTCTTCCTTGTAGGAAAAACCTACCTAGTACAAGCTACCACGTGCACAGACTGCCTAATGAGTGGGTGGTCTCTCCACAACCCTGGTGTAGTTCAGAGGTAGTACCATTACCATTCTCCTGCGTTACTTTGACATGGGATTGTTTTTGTACATTTTGGCTGTAGTATCGGTGGTAGAATATACTTTGATGGATCATTTCTACTTCTGTATTTATTTATTTATTACTAGACCTCAACCACAGCCTTCTCCCCCTCCACTCTCCGCCTATAGGATGTACTGTATGTAGTCATGCACTTTGTATTAATATATTAGAAATCTACAGATCTGTTTTGTACTTTTTCAACTGTTAGATAGTTACAATCAAAACTTTACTCTAGGGTATTGAATAAATTTGGTCTTATTAGAAAATAAAAAAAAAGAAATACAGCCTTTTACAATGAACTACAGTGTCTAAAAATTATTCTTATTTTGGGCTTGTACCACAGTAAGAGGCAAGATTTTTAAGCTCTACTAAAAAAAAAAAAAAAAGTCAAACAAACAAAAAAATTTTATCTATTTATGTTCATTTTAAAAAAAAACTAGTAGTGATATATTATTTTAAAACATACAGTTAATATATTTGGAGTTATTTAAATTTTATATTGAGAAAAACTTATGTATTTTCAGTATTTGCTGTAGACAAGCATCTACATAAGACTGTTCAGGGCTGGAGAGATGGCTCAGTGGGTAAGAGCACTGACTGTTCTTCCAAAGGTTCTGAGTTCAAATCCCAGCAACCACATGGTGTCTCACAACCACCCGTAATGAGATCTGATGCCCTCTTCTGGTGTGTCTGAAGTCAGCTACAGTGTACTTATTTATAATAAGATTGTTCAATTGATTGTTTTATATCAAACAACTTTTATAATACTATTTTTATTGTTACAATATTTTATAAATTTTAAAGAATATGACAAAATAAAAAAAACAAAAGGTATTGCAGGTATTGAAGGGGGGTCTCTGGGAGGAGTTGGGGTACAAAAGGGGAAGAAGAATGTGTGATGTAATTCTATTTACTTAAAATGTTTTTAAATGTTAACAAATTGAGATAAATTGAATTTATGTATCTTTTCTCAACATAATGAAATAAAACTTAAACCAATAAAAAAAATAGGTTTTTAAAAATCTAAGCCTATAGTGAAGTCTTCATATGTGTCCTCTAACAAGCAAAGAAGGGGCTGTCTCTGCCTCTGTGGCCTGTTGCTGGACTGCTGTCCCCTAGCCTAGCCTGGTCAGGCATCAGTAGGAGAGGTTGTGCTCAGTCCTGCGGGAACTTGATGTCCCAGGGTGGGATGCTACCTAATGGGGGCTTCCTCTTCTCTCAGGAGGTGTGGAAGAGTAATGGGGGAGGGATTTGTGAGGGAGGACTGGACTGGGAGGAGAGGAGGGAGGGGGTCTGCTACCAGGACATAAAGTAAATAAATAATCAATGATAAAGTATGGTATTCTTGACCTTTTTCTTGTTAAAACTCATCAATGGCTCTTGTTACAAAAGGAGATAGTCCAGACTCTTAGAATAGCAGTTCAGGTCCTGCATTTCTGGACCACGCATCTTTGTACTCTATCACCTCCAGGCACATAGCTCCAATCACTATCAGCAAAACGTCATCCCTAACTCATCCTTTCATGTCCTTGTCCTCTACATCATATGTCCTCTCTCTGTCAAGTCTCAAATTTCCACTCCTCCTTCAACATGGATGCTTTCTGAAGTAGATTCCAGGGGTCTCCTGCTTGGTCCACCAACTTCTTCAGGTCAGATCACTTTTTAACACTTATTCTATCTTAATCTTACACCTGATTGTTGTTCCAAAAGCAGGGGGCCTGGACTGCGGCCTGCCTGCCTGGCTGAGACTCTCTCTCTCTCTCTGGTGGCAGTGGGCCTGCTGCTGAGGCCCAGGTCTCTCTCTCTCCCTCAGTGCTGACCTGTTTGCTGCACAGCACCTTAATTAAAAAGGAGGCAATGTATGAATGAGTTATTTTATTGTAGGAAGGAGAAATATGCTAGTTGAGTAGAGAGAAGGAAAGGAGAGGAAGGAGAGAGAAATGAAGGAGAGGGAGAAAGGCAGAGAAGAGAACAAAAAGCAGAGAGAGGAGAGAGAGAGGGAGAGAACAAGGGAGAGAAGAGCAAGAGGACGAGAGAGTAAGAAAGGAAGGGTAAGAGTAAGAGAGTGAGGAAGGGGCAAACCACCCCTTTTATTGTATAGGGCATGGCATGCCTGGCTTGTGGTCAGATGACTGTGTGTAAGGCCCAGCTAGAATGCTGGGAGTTTGAGGCAGTGTCTGCCTGATAGAGCACATATCTCCTACAGGGGCAGCTGTGAGGGGTCTGGGCTGAAATCTGAGCCATTGGTGTCAGGAGCAATTCACCTACCATCCCTCGTGAGCAAATTACTTCGCTCAGTGGGTCTCCGAGTTCTGAAGTGGTCCTGCTCTACTGGACTCCGGCTGTCAGAACTGCTCACTGCCCCACATTTGACTACTTGCACAACTGTCTCCCTGACTAGACCATGAACTGCTTCAGAGTATCAACTGGCTGTTGTTCATTCTCTAAGGCTATTATAAAGTAGCTCTGCTACTAATATGTGAAGAATGAACAGCTGGATACTAACATAAACATCAACTAAAGATCCCTGTCTTACTAAGGTAGGAAGATAATCCAGGGTGTTAAATTAAATGCAATTGTAAGTCCATATGTCTTTGATGGTTAGCTTTCTATAACTAAATTACTATATTTGAAATAGTGTGTTTCTTGAGAAGGTCCAGGAGAGCTGCCATGTAGGAGCCACACATATGTGTGTGTGTGTGTGTGTGTGTGTGTGTGTGTGTGAAGGTTGTGTGTGCATGTGTTTCCACTGAGATGGGTAGCAAGGAATGCACCTCCTCTGAGATCAGTTTAAGTATTTAATTTAAGTATAGTGGCCCCTTTCTGTCCTTGGGTTGACACTATACACCCTCCGTTGGATTTGCTGGGATACACTGTTAGTGAATCTGTACCAGAGGACTCTGCTTAACTTGTAGAACAAAATAAATAATAAATGAAAAAAAGAAAAAAAATAGTGTGTTTCATTACCAGGTTTGGTATTATGGAATTCAGTGTTTTTTTTTTTTTTTTCATTATACCAGTCTTCATAGACTGTGGATCTATATACCTATAACTTTTAGGGTAAATTCTTCACATCACAATGTGATTTGGCTTTTCAAGCAAAGTCCCAATCCTTGTATGTATAAAACATAAAGGGTCTGGCAAGGAAAAAAATCAGAAAGGAACTCTCTTACCATGAAGCCTGCTGTCATTTCAGACCTGCAGAGAACAAAGCTGTTTCTTGCAACATATTTGAATACATCTTGAGGAGCAGCACAATGAGACTCCTTGGACACACAATGTCTCAGAACATTTAGTAATTAATAAAGTAAGCCATGCAACGTGGCTCTTTCCCCACTTGGGTGCTTGAATACTGATGTGGAATCTTTTACTATGGCTTTATATTTGTTTGCATTTGTTATCTCTCAATATTAGAAAGAGGGGAGTCTCAATAAATATTACCCAAATTTTATCATTAATAAAATCAAACACAGAGAATTAAGGTGTGGTTTCCAAGTTAACAAATGATACTAATATGCATGAGATCTCATGTTTGAACATCCTGGTTATTAAGGAACAAAACTGCCCAGGTTTAACCCCAGCTCTGGTATTAGCTGTTCCATGACCTTGGCTTAATATAATCACTTGGTGCTTCAGTCTCCTCATCTGTCCACTGAAGCAAAATCAAATTTCATGGGTTTTGTTGATGATAAGTGAATATAGCTAAATGATTTATATGGAAAGTATTAATTGCCTTATACAAACCTTTGGGAAGCTATCTACTAACCCAAGATAAACTGCACTCCCTTCTAAAAAAATCTGGAACTGAAAAATAGCTGGACATTCCAACCCACTAGGAAATAACAGCATCCAGTTTCAGTATCAGCTACTAATGGACTTTTCAGAGGAAATTCAACAGGACTAAAAACTTCCAACATAATTTAAAGGACAAAAGATGTTGGAAAGGATAATGAAATGCATCCTTCATCCATAGTCATCACTGTGCCTTTATATATTGTAAGCATTACACCCTTAAAGTCACCTGCCAGCAGGACTTTGAGTACCTTCCTTTTTTTTGGTAGGGGAGGGGGTTGAGACAGGGTTTCTCTGTCCTGGAACTCTCTCTGTAGAGCAGAAAGCTCTCAAACTTACAGAGATCCACCTGCCTCTGGCTCCAAGTTTGGGAATTAAAGGCATGTGCCACCAATGCTTGGCTAAGCACCAAACTCTTGACAAGGGATGGAGAATCCACCTAGTCGTGTATCCAGAAGATCTAGTGTCTCACAGACAGCAGAGACCGCATTCCAGAGTAGATGTGAGCAGCAAATGTCTCTGAGGGATCAAAGATTCCTTTTGTCTCTTGTCTAAAAGGGAAGACAAATCTTCAACCAAATAGGTGAATTCTGGTCATGACGTTTGCCTTTTTGGCCTATGTAACTCTTTCAAAGAATCTTTGTATAGCCTTAAGACTCGAATTACAGAGACCCAGCAGGCAGGCTTTCTGGGTTCTGTGTCCTTACAGTTCCCTCCCTTTAGAAATACCCTTCTCCATTCAGTAATAGCCCACACCTTTAATCCCAGCACTCAGGAGACAGAAGCAGACAGATTTTTGTGAGTTTGAGTCCTTCTGGGTCTACAGAAATATCCTTCCTGTTCAAACACCAACTTCACACCTATCTTGGTCATTTATACCTGCCCTGGCCATTGCACAGCCTCCAGTCCTTTAATCCCTCGACCTTGAAACTTCATAACACTGGTATCTGCTGACCCTTGATGTAATTACGGTTTAGGTTGTTAACTCTCATTGGATTTTTCTTTTAAGGCAGGAACTACTTCCTACACATTCTTTGCCACTTTCTTTTTACTTAAAACAAATGGCGACATAGTATACAGTGGATAGAGTGTCCAATAAGCAGTTATTTGTTTCTATTTTTTATGTCATTGAGCAAGTATATCAGTAAATAATTAGAGAATAATCTAATGTATGCCTCATCTCTTGTAAAAATAGTAAGCCATTATGTCCTGTAGCCAAAGTTCTTACACTTGATCAGGAATCTGTGCATGAACACTGAAGGTCCTGTTCCCCAATTAGTTCTTTTTTTTTTTCTTCAAGAGCTTAAAGCATGGTAGTAGCAACTATACACTACATTGTTCTGATACCATTGTCTTGAGAAAAATGATCAACAGGAAACCCACTGTTGATCATTTCCAAACCAGTTCCAGGATTGAAACATTCCATCCTGCAGGGATCTCCTTTAGCAGAAAGGTAAACAACTCAAACCTTCAGGAAGTTCCTGAAACTGACCAGATTCACTTCCCTCCCAAAAGAAGTAATAAGACTGCCAAGAGTCACTGTGTTGCCCTATTAATTAAGATCAAAATGTACCATTGACTGGATAGCCTTATGAGCTTGGTGAACAATGGAGGACTCCCTTCACTGGCAGAACTTTCCCTTCTCCGACCTTCTCTACAGAATTCAAAAATAGAGGACCCACACAGATGGTGGCATCTGTATTTTGGCCATCTGTGTGGGTTTCCTATTTGGGATGAGTGGACAGATGTGTATAGTATTTCCCTTGGTAAAGTTTTGTCACATAACACCCACCAAGAATCATAATAATGAGCCTTTTCCCTCAAAGTGTCCATTTTGTATCTTTCTTCATGGATTAGCATTGTTTTATGTGGCTCCAAATTTAAACTGGTATTTCTTCTTTCCAATTCCAGAGACGCTCATGTAACAAAGAAGGTTTCCCATCAAAGAACATGCCAGATAAGGCCAGATTAAAATAGAGGCAGGTTTATTAGACACTGCTTCTAGGTGAATTTACTGGCCCCAAGAAAGAGGGTCCGGGAGATCAATCTCACACTTGGACTAAACTAAGGGGATTTTATAGGTCTTAGGTCAGTCAGTAGCTTGGATTATGCCTATATATGGACAAAAGCTGAGCCTATGTATGGGTAGGCATTCTTGGGTGGATTGCCAGAAATGCAGAAGTGAAGGGTGTTAGCTCAGACATGCCAGCAGGATTGAGGGAAGAAGAGCAGCTGAGTTTCTCCCAGCTTGTGTGGGGCTGAGCAGGGGTTCCAACCAAAGACTAGCTAGTGATAAACAAGAAGAGGAAGAGGAATAAGAAGAGAAGGAGGAGGCAAGGTTTGGAGGAAGGGGTGGGGGAAGAGAGAGATAGGAAGAAAGAGACTGACTTAAAGGACAGAATTCACAATTTTATAGATAAAGTTAAATGAATATATGTAGTCAACAAATAAAACAGTTTTAAATAAAGTAAATAGAAGAGAAATTGAACTTCAGAGTTTTCCCTAGAATCTTTTCCATGCAAAGAACTTAGTAGGAAACATTAATAATTTTAAAAATTCAAAATTTAAAAAGTAAGAATCATTACAGAGATTAGAATGTTGGCATAATGTTATTATGCCTTATGTAAAGATTATCCTTTTATTATTCAAATGTCGATTTCTGTGCCCCTATATCTGGTTACAATTGTAATGTTTATTGTAAGAAACTCCTGTTACAATGTTGTGTAAACATTGCTCCCCACTTATCTCTGATTGGTCACTAAAAAGCTGGTCAGCCAATGACTGGGCAGAGGAGATAATAGGACAGGACTTCTGATTCCAACTAGGGGAAGGGTAGTGAGAGGAAAGAAGAAAGGATTTGCCACAAAGTGAGCGGCCAGATGCCACCATGAGAACAAACATGGAGCAGAGAGAGCCAAATCAATACTAAAATGCAAGTATCTCAGTGGTTTTGAATGGAAATCAGCCAGATTATTCTAGAGGATTAGAGTAGATTAATATCTGCTCAGTTATTATGTCTTAAAGCTTGTTGAATAAATCTAATAATCTGTCTCAATTATTTGGAAGATAGTTGGGTTAGAGGAAAAAAAAAAAACCTGCCACTATTAAATGTGCACTAACACTGGAATGTTCTCAATTTTGATCTTCTCTCGCTGTGGCTTCAACCCTTTCCAGAGGCACAATGTTGAAGATTGCTAACAAATAAGTCTAGAGTAAGACACAGAGATAACCCAGGATGTCTTGGAAAATAGTAATAACACTACTATACCTCTATTTAAATATCAAGGCTCAGGAAACATCCTGAAAGAAGGGGCAGTAAGAACATACAGAAACAACAGGATGGGAAGGAGGGCTGTGAAGCACTTGTCTTCTAGATATGTCATGACATGGCTATAGCTCTCGTGAACTCAGAGAGCTGTGGTTACCTGCACAAGAGCTGAACAAGATCAAGCCTGTCACAGTCCAGCACATAGAGGGAGTGCGTAAGAGGTCCCACTCCTATCTGAGAAGCTATTGTCAGCTGATGGCTGCTAGGGCAGACAAAGGCATTTTTCTTAAGTGGTGTCACCACTGCTAAGTTTCCCATGGTTTAGTAAATAACTACACCCACATTCCCAAAGGCAACATTAACTAAAATCAATACCATGCAAACATACACACACACACACACACACACACACACACACACACACACACACACTGAACAAAGGAAAGTAATTCAGTGGGACTAAGGAGTTCAAAGAGTGGAGGAATAAAAGAGGGTAATGTGACTGAATATGATCAAAATAAAATATAGGCATGTATAAAATCATTAAAGAATAACATTTTTCAGTGTTTTCAGGGTTTGAAGAGATGGCTCAGTGGTTAAAAGCATGTTCTGCTCTTTCAATTTTCAGCACACACATGGTGGCTCACAACTGTCTATAACTCCAGTTGCAGTGCCTCCCAGGACTGGGTGAAGCATGAACATGGTATACAGATGTTTGTGCAAACAAAACACCCATACACCTTAAATAAATGTTAAGTAGTACATTGGCATCTCTACCTTGAAAATCCCACACTCCTCTTTCAGGCTTGTCTAAATCTGTCCCTGAATACTTTTCTTTCTATATTTAGTAAATTTCAACCTTGCACCAAAGAGAGAGAGAGAGAGAGAAAACTATTTTCCCTTAATTTATTACTTTATCCCCACAATTAATTCAGAGTTTAAATGTGTGGAGCATTTTTATCTCCATTTCCCTAACCTGAGGATGACTAACCTGAGGATGAGGAAAGAAAACTGGCCTTTAAAACAAACAAAACTAACAATATAAAACATCTTTAAAACAGTAGCAAACTAAAGACACATCAAGCCCCACTTCCTCATGTTGCATATATTAAACTCAGTTGATTTCTACCCTAGATATTGTGGAGGATTATTTAAAGTGTTTCATGTGTTTGGATCAAAATCAATTTCATTATCACTCTCCTCAAAGCATCCTTGAGTTCTCTGTTCCTCATGCTGTAGATCAAAGGATTCAGCACAGGGGTGATGAAGGTATAAACCACAGATACTACCTGGCCCCGCTCAGGAGAGTAGCTGGAGCTGGGACACAAGTAGATGAGGCTTGTGCATCCATACTGCAGAAGGACAACGGTCAGGTGGGAAGAACAGGTAGAGAAGGCTTTGCGCCTCCCCTCAGCTGAGCGGATCCTCAGGATGGCATCCACAATGAAGACATAGGAGAGAGTGA
>NW_022196904.1:143009061-143048649 GCF_008632895.1 Mastomys coucha
TTCCTTCCTCCATGTACTTAATGTGTTGGGTCTGCCACTGGCACAGGTGATGCCCCTGAGGATAGACAGAACCCACCTAGAGAACACTTGTCATTATTCATTCTGTCATTATTCATTGTCATCGGGTCTGGACATAACATTTCCTCCTCACCCTTAGGCTGTCACATTTTCCCATATGCCTAAGTTTTACCCTTTCTTCATAGGTAATGCTTTCAGACCCTCTTGTTTTGCTGGGATCCTGTTTCACAAGGTATTTGCTCAGCTTCCCACATCTAGTGCTGTTTTTCATTCCAGAGCAAATACACTTCCCATAATATAAGTCAATTGCATCACTGTTGTGTCATACTTCGAAGCCTTTTGCTGTGTATGGTGGCCTAGGCCTGTAATCCCAACATTTTAGGAAGCAAAAACCAGAGAATAGGGAATTTAAGCTCCTTTTCAGTTACAAAAGAGTTTAAGGGCAGCTTGAACTGAATAAACACCATCTCGTAAATAATTAACAACAAAATCTCTGTGTACTCTTCCCATATCAACCATTTCCTCTCCTTTACCTCAAGTACTCTGTTGTGAATTTCTCTACTGTTTGAGAACATCTTCCTGAAGGTCACCAAGGATTTCTGAATCAAACAGATAGTTGTGACATCTATGTAGCATCCAAATCTGTTGAAAACTCCTTACTCTGGTTTCATTGACACTGGCCCACCCTCCCACCTCTCTGGATGTAACTCAGGCAAGGCTTTCTGGCCACTCACCGACTGTCCTTGGATCCATGCTCAAGCTTCCCATGCCCTTTAGAAGTCTCTAAAGACTGCATCAGATAACTCTCTCACACTCTGGCTTATCATTTGTACTTGACCAAACTGAGGAACAGGCTGGAGAATGAAAAAGAGCACAAAGAGACAGAATGATCATCCTTCACACGGTGCACTGCCTCCTCTCTGAGCCGGTGCTGCAGAACAGAAGAGTCATCTAAAGCAAGAGTGAGCCTCAGCTGTCTGGATTTCTGATCTCTTGAACAGAAACTGTCCTCTCTATTTATTGAACAGCATGGGACAATATTAAAGCTATCCAGTTATCTTAGCTTGTACAAGTTAATTACACTGGTTGCCTAAAGCGTAGTAAGATTGATTACACTGGATTTTTTTTCAAGGTCAGTTAATTCTAAACAGATCTAACACGTAGTGTGTAAACAGAGAGAGTATGTAGTTCTAAATGATCTCAAAGTATATTGTTAACTTGGTTCTGGTTTGGATGAAGTGTGATTTGTAAAGGTATGCAATGAGAGGCCTTTCTCAGTAAAGTCACTCCCACATTTGTCCCTCTTTCTTTCCCTTGGCTCTGTGACCACAGCTCTGAGTGAGTAGGCTCTGGATATGCCATAGCTGGATATGCCTAGATTTCACTGACATATTTCTCTTCCTTGTCACTTGAGGCTTAAGGGTAAAACAGCTTTCCATAACCATGGGCACCGAATGCCTCACCTTCCTTCATGGGCCCCTTGCCTCTGAAAGTGAACCAACACTAACTCCTGACCTCAGGGAATTACACACAACAGACTGTAATGCATGCCTAAAGAATTCTGGAAGGGAGAAAAGTCCTGTATTTTAATTTGTTTTAAACTTTCTTATTTATTGAATTTTTTCCACTAACTGTAACCAGTAGGAATGAAGTTCACAGTAAATTTGCATAGTGCCTACATTAATAAGTTAGACCTCCACAAATACACACAAACATAAGCACTGAATTAAACATGGATATAATCATACAACATTACTATTCTACTTTCTGCAGAGGTGAAAATGGACATTGTTCTTTCTCTAATGAATCAACCTTGGCCTAGTATGGAAGATTATTTTAAAGTATACACTGACTGAATGGCTTAGACCATAGATTTCTATTTCTCACAATTCTCAAGGCCAGGAATTCCAAGTTCAAGGTAGCCATACTTTGAGTCAGAGTGAATGCCCTTGTTCTGCATAAAAAATCACTGCCTCCTTCTATCTTCACATAGCAGAGAGGAAACTGTACTTGTTTCCACCTGTAGAGAAATATTAATCCTGCCACAGGACCTTGATGTCCACATCCTCATCCAAACCTACATCCTCTTCAAGCCCCACTAACTAATAGCATCACATTGCAGAGTTTAACAACAGCATTGGGACAGGGTTGGATGCAGACACTCAGTTCAATAGCATCCCATCTTCTATGGCAGACAGAACACTATTGTGCACTTCACTCCCTGAGCTAGCAGTACAGCCCTGCAAGGTGTCAGGAACATCTCCAGAAAAATGTGTCTCTGCCCATATCTGCTGTGCTCCTGTCTGAAGACATGCATGACCTTTGCACATGTGACAGTCATGAAAGGACATTGTTCCTTTCCATCTTGGAAAATGGGGCAAACAGTGTTTGTACTGACTGTAGCTTTCCCTTTAAGTATTTACTATATTTCCATGACCAACAAGCCAGTCCTCTTACAGTATGACTCCATGCATTTATTAAAAGTGATGTTCCCCCTTCTAAAGAGTTGCACCCTGTGCTGTCAGCTGATGATCAGTTACCTCTGGACAGGATTACAAAATAACAGCCATAGTAGCAGACCAGTTTTCCTCAGCAATTTCCAGTAATATACTGTTTTGTGAGTAATGAAATATCTTTCCTGTGGGCAGTAGTGGGAACACACACTCCCTCCTCACTCTGTGCAAGATATATAATGATAACACACTACTTAGATCAGGGATCTGGCCTTCATGGTTAAACACAAAGGGGACAGTCAGAGACTATAAGAGACCCAGAGTCTCATCTCTCCCTTAGTGATGTATTCACTTCTATGTTCATTTGTTTGTAGCCATTTCTCCATGGCTCTAAGATCTTTAAGGGCAGCAATCAACTTTGAGTTTTACTCATGTGCACAATTGAAACCAGTGTCTGGTTCTCTATAAACATGTACCCATTCATATACTGAAGACTTATTGGGTGACAGCTAGTGAGAGAGCTCTGCAGGCAAAGGCACTTGCCATCAGGACTAATGACCTGAGTTTATTCCCCAGAACTCACATGGTGGAAGGAGAAAACTTACTCCCACAAGTTGCATGTATATATATGCACACATCCATGTGTGTGCACAAACACAAAAAATAAATGTAAACCAAAACATTTATTGAGAGGGATTTATAGGAGGAGTGATGTCCAATGTCGATGAAAATGATCACCTTTCGTTTTAACACCCAGATTCTATTGGGAACACTCCTTTTGTGGGAAGAAAAATTACCTATTCTCCACGGTGTTTTAAAGTGTTAAATGTACTGAATGGAAACTCTATGCTAAAGAAGATATCCTAATGAATTAGTCTAGAGCATGAAGCCATGCACATACATATGCAGTAACACACACATATGTGGGTGTGGGTGTGGGTGTGGGTGTGAACACTATGACAATCTTTGTACTTCAGAAGCTGAAGGGATCTTTATTCTATAATCCTGGCTGAGAAAAGAAAGTTACACAAGTTACATATAAAATATTGACTGCTAAAATTCTCATTAAAGGGCTGGAAAGATGGCTCAGTGGTTAAGAGCACTGCTGTTGTTTCAGCAGTCCCAGGTTCAATTCCCAGCACCTATGTGGCATCTCACAGCTGTCTCTAACCCCAGTTTTAGCCCTCTTCTAACCTCAGTGGGCTCTGATGGCACATGGCAGACATATAAAATAATAAATAAAAATAATTTTAAAAGTCCTGCTTAAGACGCGTAGGACTGAAATCCTCAATAAGTTACATCTGTCACAGAAGGTATGCTTGCCTTTGTTCCCAATGTACACATGTCTTTTCACACACACACACACACATTTCTTTCTTTTTTTATTTCAGTGGTTTGACTTTGTTTAGTTTTCATGTTGAATTTTTGTTTGTTTGTTTGCCTGCATGCTTGGGAAGTTGTTTTGTTTTATTATTTTATTTTAGACAGGGACTAAAGTACAAGCTAGCCAGTAATTCAATATGTAGCCCAGAACAGCTTCAATTTTGTGGAGATCAGCTGTCCAAGTGCTGGTATTACCTGGACAAAAAAGTACTACACCCAGCTTATTTTGTTTTAAGACACATACTGGCTCCAGGGTATGGTAGTGTATATCTTTAAACACAGCACTTGGGAAGCAGAGGCAAGAGGATCTCTGTGAATTCTGAGGCCAGCCTGGTCTATATAGCAGGTGTCAGAACATCCAGGATATACAAACAGATCTTTACACACACATACACACACACACACACACACACACACACACACACACACAGAGGGGGGAGGGAGGGAGAGGGAGAATGAAGGGGAAGTGGAGAAAAAGGGAGGGAGAACAAGAACTAGAGAATCAGAAAGACATATACTGGCTATGTTGCTGAGGCTGATCTTGAACTCAAGATTCTTATTTATTGGATGCTGAAATTACATGTATTCCAAACTCCTGGAGTTATAGCATATTCTATATGAATGGACATAATTATGACATCCTACTTAACCACAATTGTTATATAATTTGTATTTTCCCATTTGTGTTAGCTGATAGAACACTCAAAATCAATTATTAAGTTTTCCTTAGTCCAATGGTTCTCAACCTGTGGGTCTTGACCCCTTTGGAAGTCAAAGACCCTTTCACAGAGTCTTTGACCTAAGACCATTGGAAAACAGATATTTACATTAGGATTCATAATAGTAGAAAATTACAGTTATGAAGTAACAATGAAAATAATTTTATGGTTGGGGACTACCACAACATGATGAACTGTATTTAAAGGGTTGTGGCATTGGGAAGGTTGAGAACCACTGCCTTAGCCAGAAGTTATAATTAAATACATATTTCTATTGTCTTTACTTTCATCATTACAGTTGACTTTTATTTTTATTCTTGAGGTTTATTTCAAATATTCTATTTTTAAAGCATTTGAGTTACAATAAGTTAAGAAACATAGGTTACTATTTCAAGCTCTAGGCATCTGGGGATGCTATTTCCCTTTAATACTTTGTACTTGCCCTTAAAATAACTGCTACCCAATAAAGCCCAGAAACATAGCTGGCCATGATTCCTGTCTGCATTCTACAAATACAAAGAAATGAATAAAAATTTTAAAAACTTACATTTGGGGGTTTTTGTCTTCATCTAAGGCGTTGATGAGTGAACAAAAAATCTTCCCATATTCACAGTGAGAAGACCAGAGACTCCTCATTAGCTATAGGAGCTCATTAGCTATATTATGCTCAACAACAGAAAGACCTCTGGAGGTGCCAAGGTCAGGAGCACTCATTGGCCCATTCTCAGGATCTAGACAACACAGCAGCTCAGACAAGTGTCCCCTGTCTCCTTCCTTTCTACTACCCATAGGACCTGGCACTATATCCTCAGCACATGACTGACTGAACCTCAAGCTATGGTCCTCCTAATGGCTTGGCAACCATGGAGTTGAACCTTTGAGAACCTGACTTCCTCTGAGGACAGCATACATTTCCATGTGCCGGTTCATCCCCACTGCCCCTTCACCAGGGAAGAACATGGGGCTTGGGGATTTGTGGGGTTGGAACTCTGCGTTGTTTCTCTGCTCTCACTCTTCATCTCATTTCTGGAGAATTCCCTGCCCACTTTGATTCCACCAAGCCCCAGGAGGCCGACTTGGCTTTCGACTGGACCTGCCCCAGTAGGAGCACAAATAGGAATTGTTTGGGGATATGATCTTCTGAACTGGTTTAATTGCTACTAGACTTGGCAATATCTTAGTCACTGCCTTGTTTTTATTCTCTACATGTAACACAAATGGGCCGAGCAGTCAGTCACATCATCTCTGAGTGACACGGAAGCAGGATTTGGTACTCCTCCACCCAATCCCTGTGGTTCTCTAGCATTGTTCCTATACCCCTATCATTTTATGTTAAATTCTTAGATTTTGTATATTAAGAAAATACCCATCTTAAAGGCTTCAGGAAGAACGATCCATTCATTCCTTGGCAGGTAATACCACCCTTCCATCATCTTCTGGCATATCTTCTAGAGTCAGACTCCAAGGAATTCAGAAATGACAATGACCATTGCACTATTCTCACCCACGGTACTCTCTTCAAAGTCTCCACTTGTTCACTGTTGTTGTTCTGGATCACCCACCATTGTAACTTCTTTTCCCAAAATAAACTTCAAACCACAGTGAACACACTACACAAGAAGATCCTATGTGTGTATAACTTGATAGGTACCAGCCTGTATTTCTGTCAGTCCTTAAGACTTTGATTAAAACCCTTGCTTCACTTCTTTAGGAAGAATAAGTCAAGATGTTCTAGAACCTGCTGCATGGTCCAAAGACCACTTTCCTTGCTAAGAGCAGAGACAGAGTCTAGTGAGTACTACTGAAGGCCCAGAAGATGGCCCAGAGAGTAAAAGAGAATAACTAGACTTTGATCCCTGAAACCTACAAAAAGAAAAATACAATTGCTTGTATCTACAATCCCAGCCTTCCTACAAGGAGTTGGGAAGCAGAGACAGGAGAATCACCCAAAAGTATGCTGGAGTATGCAGAGCAACAAGAGCAAAAAGGGCCTTGCCTTGACAAGGTTCAAAGGGAAAATGGACTTCCAAGAGGGCGCAGAGACAAGGGGAAGGAGGAATGGGATGAGGAACCATAGGAGGTGGGACTGAAGGGGAACAATGACTGGAATGTAAATAAATAAAAGAAATGCCGGGTGTAGTGGCACATGCCTTTAATCCCAGCACTTGGGAGGCAGAGGCAGGCAGATTTCTGAGTTCAAGGCCAGCCTGGTCTACAGAGTGAGTTCCAGGACAGCCAGGGCTACACAGAGAAACCCTGTCTCAAAAAACCAAAATAAATAAATAAATAAATAATTTAATTTTTTAAAAAATAAGGAAAATTGACTTCCATTAGTTGTCCTCTGACTTCTACATACACATCATGGCATGCATACCTACCTGCTCTAATGCATGCTGATCCTACAAACACACACACACACACAAACACAATAATGATAAGAATAATAATTGATGGCCGGGCGGTGGTGGCGCACGCCTGTAATCCCAGACCTTGGGAGGCAGAGGCAGGCAGATCTCTGAGTTTGAGGCCAGCCTGGTCTACAGAGTGAGTTCCAGGACAGCCAGGGCTACACAGAGAAACCCTATCTCAAAAAACAAAAAACAAAACAAAAAGTACTAGATAAACTATTTTAAAAGAATACTAAATTTCACAAAAAACAATCCTTTTATTATTGGATTTTTGATATTTTGTTTTATTATTAGTTGTTGTTGTTGTTATGGTTGTTGTTGTTCAATATTTGTGTGCATGTTTGTACATGCCCATGTGTGCATGTGCATGTGCGCCTCTGTGTGTGCATGTGCATGTGCGTGTGAGTGTGTGTGTGTGTATATGTATGTGTGTGTGCACGTGGAGTGCATGTGTGTATGAGTGCAAACATGAATGCCATGGTGCATATGTAGAGGTAAAAGGACAACTTTTGGGAGTCCATTCTCTCTTTCCACTGTAGGTTTCAGGGATCTATCATCAAGCTGCCTCAGGAAGCGCTTTACTGGCTGAGCCAACTCATTGATACATGCTATTCTGTTTGGAACTTTTTAGTTCCCAGAGGAAACTTGGGAACCAATCAAACTAATCTATTGCCATTTCCCAGGTCTTAATTGTTTATTATCATACAACCTTTTCTCTGAGTATCCAAGAAAAACATTTTCTTTGTGTTAAGATAACAGATGCTGTCTTAGTCAGGGTTTCTATTCCTGCACAAACATAATGACCATGAAGCAAGTTGGGGAGGAAAGGGTTTATTTGGTTTACTTCCATATTGCTATTTATCACCAAGGAAGTCAGGACTGGAACTCAAGCAGGTTAGGAAGCAGGAGCTGATGCAGAGGCCATGGAGGGATGTTCCTTACTGGCTTGCTTCCCCTGCTCTCTTGTAGAACCCAAGACCTCCAGCTCAGGGATGGCACCACCCACAAGGGGCCCTACCCCCTTGATCACTAATTGAGAAAATGCTCTACAGCTGGACCTCATGGAGGTGTTTCCCCAACTGAAGCTCCTTTCTCTGTGATAACTCCAGCCTGTGCCAAGTTGACACACAAAACTAACCAGTACAATTGACCCCTTGTCAACTTGACACAAAAACACATCACTATTAAGCCTCAACCCTTACTTTCTTACTCATCCCCAAGATCTTAAGTCCCACAGTCTTTACATATTAAAAGTTCAATCTATTTAAAATGTCCAATATCTTTTGAAATTCAAAGTCTCTTAACTGTGGGCTCTACTAAAATACGTTCTTCCTTCAAGAGGGAAAAATATCAGGACACAGTCACAATCAAAAGCAAAACCAATGTCTTGGCTCTATCAAGGGCTTGAGTCACCTCTACAGCTCTACCCTTTGCAGCACATACTTTGTCTTCTAGGCTTCAAATGCCTGTACTCCACTGCTGCTGCTGTTCTTGGTGGTCATTGCATGATACTGGCATTCTAAAACACTGCTGTCTTTCGCTGTAACTAGGCTTCACCAATAGCCTCTCATAGACTGTCTTCAAGGTGTCAAGCCTCAACTCCTTTGCATGACACCTTCAATCCTGGGCCATCAATTTCAAACTGAGGCTGCACCTTCACCAGTGGCCTTCCATGGCCTCTCACTGTGACAAGCCTCAGATGCTCTTCATGACCCCTTCATGCCTTCAAAACCAGTACCACCTAGGTGACTCTTACACATTACCAAGTCCTGCTGCAGCACAAGGTACAACCTTGGCTGTCTCTGGAATACAGCCTCTTTGCTCTCAAAAAACACTTCCCAGAAGATGTCATCTCAATGATGCTGGTCTCTTCTTAATCACTGCTAATTTCTTAGCTCCAGCTAACACAGCATCAACAGTCCCAGCAATGCAAAGTTTTCACTTTAGTAGTTCTGGTATCTTGTTAATAACAGCTGATACTTCAGCCCCAGCTAACCAAAACCACAGAATCTTCACAATCAAAACAACATGGCCCTGATAAGAGCCTTTAATCTTCCCTCTGAAATTTCACAAGCCAGGCCTCCATCTCTGCACTGTTCTCAACATGATCTTCCAAGCTCCTGCAGAACATCCCACAGAGTTCTTAACAACCAGTGACTCTTCTAGCTCAAAGTTCCAAAGTCCTTCCACAGTCCTCCCCAAAACATGGTCAGGTTGTCACAGGAATCCCTCACTATGCTAGTACCAATTTGTCTTTGTCAGGGTTTCTATTCCTGCACAAACATATGACCATGAAGCATGTTGGGGAGGAAAGGGTTTATTTGGCTTAATTTCATATTGCTGTTTATCACCAAGGAAGTCAGGACTGGAACTCAAGCAGATCAGGAAGCAGGAGCTGATGCAGAGGCCATGGAGGGACAGATGCTAAAGAAAGTTTTCTTATAACTAAATATGTTAGGAAATTCCCCTCTAGAACTTCTAAAGGTATGTGTTGTAAGTCCTTAAATAGAACTGTATTATTCATTTTTCCACCTGCACCACAGAGTTCATTTTTTTCCATGTCATCTAAGGAGCGTTGGCCTTTTCTAGGATTTTAAAAATGCTAATTTATACTATAGTAGGGGAGTATACAGTGCAGTTCTTCATGTTATCTTAGCAATATTTAAGAATTCTGAAATCTTAGTGCCACTGGAACATGGTAGAATGGCCACCTTAGCTTTCTTTAATATATCCTTAGAACTGTATAAAGAGCTGAGAATATATCTCCCTTGGTAGAATGTTTGCCTAGTGTACTCTAAACCCTGGGTTCCATCCCAAGCATCACATAAACTGGATCCCCAGGACTCCACTGGGGAGGTGGACAGAGGAAGGCACAAAGTTCAAAGTCATCCTCGGCTACCTAGAGAGTTAGAGGACAGGATGAAATATATAAGTCCTGTCTTACAAATGTAAATACATTTTTGGGACATCGAGAACTGGATCTCATTTCTAGGGGAAGATAAAATCACAGGAGACCGATTGCCTGAGATCATATACTGCAGTAAAATAGAACTCCTATCTATGACATCACTTGGTTGTCCTTTCTGCTGATCTCACAGACAAATCACTTTAAAAGATTTTTTTAGCTTTAAAGCAAAAAGAGACACATAGTAACAAAGAGTAGCAACAATTCCTGAAACTTAGCCATCTTTCTTCTCTTAGATTCTTGCCTTCTGTACAATTCACATGTGTACATATAATTCAATTGACTTCACACAGAAAGACTTCTTGTATTCTGAGCAACAAGAATCTTGCAATTTGAGGCTAGAGAGGTGACTCTGTAGTCAAGAGCATTTACTGCTCTTGCAGAGAACCGGGTCTAGCTGCCAACCCACATGGTGGCTCACAATGATCTGTAACTCCAGTTCTAAGGGAACCATCACCCACTTCTGACCTCCAGAAGCACAAATCACAAATGAAGTGCACATTAATCCATTCATTAATACATTCAGGCAAAATGCCCAAACAAAAAATAGAAGTAAATAAATCTAAAAAAACAAAAGGATCTTGCAATTTCTTTCTTTCCCAAGAGCATTCTTAGGCTCTCTGTTTTCCAAGCTTTAAGGGATTCAGCAGAGGAGTGATAAATGTGTAACACACAGAAATCACCTGGCCCTACCCTGGAGAGTTGCTGATGTCAGACCCAAAACCAGGAGGTTGGTGCATCTGTACTGGAGAAGAACTACATTCTTGTGGGAGGATGGTGGAAGAGTTTGCCTTCAATTGCACAGTAGGTATCAGGGTAACAAACAAGACATTGACACAAATAACATGAGGAGACAAGGATAGTGAGGACAATAACACTGTGCTTATAATTTACTTGATAATTTCATGTTTATAAACTTCCATTTATCTTTTATTTTAATTTACAAAAGTTTGCTGGTTAAATTTGTTCAATACTTCAAATGAGGAAACAATAGTTCACAGAAGTAAACTGACTTGTCCAAGTTTACACAACTGTTGATTAGCTGACTTGGAATTTTATACCATGATTATTGACTTCATGTCTTCTTCCACCAAACACAGAGAGGTGTCAATGAGAGCCTGTCTAGTGCTCTTTTACAGCCTGCCTGAAAATTTCAATTTAAAATCCCAGTTCCTATAAAGAATAATGCTTCTCCCAGAAGCCATAGGTTATCAGACAAAAAGATGTGGATTACCACCCTTTGAGTTTACTTGTAGAGAAGGAAGATCCCAGAGACCTCCATAACAATACAAGGTATTGCCATTGTTCTTGATGGCCTGCCAGAACTTGATGGTAAGACACTACAGTTGAAGATACCATAAGTTTTGGTCATACAACCCAAAGAAGTCAAACTGGTACTGACCTAGGATCTTCTTCCCTGCTAGCTGGCTTGCATAGTACTGAAAGGTGCCATGCAAGCTGTTGGCAAAGAAAAGTCATCACCTCTTACATAGTTGTGACTCTGAGCTAAAATAATAACCAGACAGGCAAGACATGTGCTTGAGAGCAATAATGGCATGAACATTATAGGTGTAGCAACAGCTTTTTCATTAGACTTTAGAGTCAGTCCACAGGAGGAAATCAATGCCTGCTACTGTCAGTCTTGTCAAGAATCCACAGCCAGAGCATGTGTATAGTAGAGGATTGCAGGTTCGATCAGCAATAGGAGGAGAGGGCCTCGGCCTTGTGAAGGTTCTGTGCCCCAGTGTAGGGGAATGCCAGGGCCAGAAAGTAGGAGAGGGCGGGGTGACAGGCATGGGGAGGTGGGAGGCAACAGGGATTTGTTTTTGTTTGTTTGTTTGTTTTTTGGAGGGGAAACCGGGAATGGAGAAATTTACATGTAAATAAAGAAAATATCAAAAAAAAAAAAAAAAAGAATCCACAGCCAGGGACCTCATGGATCCTCGGAATGAGCCTACTACTCTAATTTTGCTGAATAGACAGAGTACCAACATGCCTTCTAAATACTTATCTCTATATGAATAGGTTACACATCAGTCCTCATCGGATAAGCTTTTTTGGTAGTGGACGACAGTTAATACAAATACAACTGATCAAAAGCCAGAAAAAGTGTGTGTATGAAGTGCTCAGACTAAAGTGGGAAGTCTACATCACACATCTTCCTCCCCAGTCTCATGAACATCATAGAAGAGGGGCATAATGATTGGTAAGAGATAGAGTTCTGGTTAATGTCTTCTGGATATTGTACTCACAAATTTGCAGCAGGATTAAAAGCCATTGGCTCTGGGATAAGATGGTGCTGACTTACTAGATATGACATGTTGCTTGCACAGCATCAAGCCAGTTAACACTTCAACATAGGATTGGAGAGGAACTCAAGATCCTCTACCCTTGGCTGAGAAGCTATGGACAGTTGATGGCTTCTGGGGCATAGCAGTCAGTTTTCTTAGGGGTGTGGTCTCTGGTAGGTTGACCATGCTTCTGTGGATAGCCCTAAATATATGCACATATGGGCAGCACTAAATTAGACTCCGTGGGTTATTTAACAAAAGAAAAAAAGAAGACATGAAGTTGGGAAGTGGAACAACTAGGAGGGGAACAGAGGGTAAATATAATAAAAATATACTACACACACACACACACACATACACAGAGGAAATTCTCAAAGAAGATAAAGATGTATTTAAATTAAATAAACAAATCTCTAGTTTCCACAAATAACTACCTTCTAAAAATTCATTAGCCATTTCCTTCACATAGCTAGTACCACCTCAAGTCATTCCAGCAGGCTCAGACCGCAATTTTATTTATTAAATAAAATAAATTAAATTAGAACATAATGCAATTATTTCTTACTGTTCCAATGTAAATACCATTAAAATTCCATTATGAAACTGAAGCTTGGTAATGGATATCAAATGAAGGAAATGAAAACCAATCATATGTAAATCTGTGGCTCATTATATTTTCAGAATATATATATATTCCAACATTTGGACAGAAATTGTATCCTGGAACTTTTTCTTCTCGCTATGATCACAAACAGGTCAGCAGAACTATTTGTGGAGCACTCCCAAGAGAGATGCTGTCAAAGTTTAGACTTACTTTCCTAAAATCCATTAAGAAAACTTTTCACTGATTGTGAACCATTGCTGGACTGCCCTTAGTGAGCCTCAGCCTGAGCTAAAAATCAATCCTAGAAAATTCATTTTGTCTTAAAGCCATTGGCTCTGGGATAAGATGGTGCATACTAGTATGACATGTTGAGTGAATTATTTAACCTCTCCATAAGCATGGATCTTTATGTGTAACATGAGGGTGAGTTTGTGATAACCAAATGAATTAGCACTTACTAGGTAGCTAAGATATTGTCAGATATATAAATAAATGCTCAATGGATATCAGCTAATGTTATGAATGTTGGTGTCTTATTACATATTGAAAACTGTGGGAAATGATCCTTTCAAATCTAAATGTTACCCAAGCAAAGTACTTTATGTCTCCATATAATCATTTACTGTTAGGTGAAGGCTAATATCCTCAGATGTAATCATAGTCTATTATTTCCATTGGCTGTTAAGAAACCTAAAGACATGTAGGCAGGCACTTTCAAAACTGCAGAAACACACTTCTAAATGTCAATCTTACTACTGAGCTTGAAAATGCTATTGAGAATATAGTACCCTAAAATAGAATTCATTAATTTCAACAAATAACAGGGCTATGATAAACTACTCATCAGATATCCTCTTCATTCGAGTTAATGGAAATAATTGTGTGGCCCCATGCTTTATAATGTTTTCACTTGACCATGGACCTACAAATCCTTGCCATTGGGTTTTCACATTGTTCTTCTCTGTTCTCCCCATCACTTAATGTGTTACACATCAAAGAAAAGATAGAAGGTCTATTAGCATCTATGACCATGTTTTTGCAACATCAAGAAAAGAGTGGGGTCAGGGATGGAGAGATGGCTCAGAGATTAAGGACACTTACTGCTCTTGTAGAAGACCCAGGTTCATATCCTACCACCAGTATCAGGGACACATAACTGCCTGTAAGTACATCTCCAGGAGGTTCAACACCCTCTTCTAGCCTCTGGGAGCTCATGCACTCATGGAGCATAAACAGATATACACATAAATTAAAAATAAAAGTTAGATAAAGAAAGTGGTTTCTTTACTGTTTGGTGTATGTGCACGTATATGTGAAGGTATGAAGAAGACCCATCCATACAAACTGAGGCCAGAAGATGACAACAATTGGCCTGTTCTACAACTTCCTACCTTATACCCTTGAGACCAGGCCTTTCTCTGAACCTGAAGCTGGGCTGGCAGCCAACAAAGCCCCAGTGATCCACCTGACTACTCCCCACCCCCAAGCCCCACAGCATGGAGCTGCAGGCACACATAGCCATGCCTGACTTTTCATGTAGGTACTCAGGACTCAAACCCGCACTCCCATAGTTTCACAGCAAGCACTTTTACCCACTGATCCATCTCCCCTCTCACCCTTTCCCCTTTTAAAAAAGATGCTCTGAAAGTATCGTTCTGTTTTCCCAGTCCTCAATCTAACCCTCTCCATTAGTCTCCCAGTCTTGCTATATTCTTGCCTCAGATTGGACTAAGAGCAACGGGAACTTTGTCTGACTCCAAAGATCAGGTAGACAGAAAGACAGACAGACAGACAGACAGACAGACATTATTACTATTTAATGGGAAGGAAATATTAGGGGTTGGAGAGAAGACTCAGCAGCTAAGGGCACTTGTTGTTCTTGAAGAGGACCCACTCCCAGCACCCACATGGAGGCTCACAACCACCTGTAACTCCAGTTTGAGGAGATCTGACAGCCTCTTCTGACCTCCTTGAGCACCAGGCATACACATGGTGTACATATATGCATACATATAAAACATTCATAAATATGGTGGACTAAGGACAAAAGGACATAGAGCAAAATAAAGTAAGTAAACAAAAGAAAGATTAGATCTCAACTTTGTTTGGTAGACCCTAAGGCTGAGCCCTTACTATATCCTTTGCAATGTGCAAGAAAAAAATGTAAAGAATAATTCATTTCTTCTGTCTCAAAGGAACCCTATGCAGGGTTAATACCATAACATATTAAACTCAATTGTATAAAAAGAAAAATGATTTAGTTTTTTTAAATGATCACTATCAGATAATGCCATTCAGCAAAATTGTGTTAAGGAAGTGAAGTTTCAGATGTTTAATGCCAGCAAGGAAAATCAAAGAAGCATTTCTGTATGTAGATGGATGGGTGTCTACAAGCCTTTATAGTGTAACAGAATGACAGCCATCTATCACCTGCTGTCACCAATCTTATTCATTTGATTCCTCTTTTCCTCTGAGTTTCCTCTGCCAGTCCTTATTCTAAGTCCTGTGGTAGAAAAGAAGGCTGCTTAAGGCAACATGAGTTAATACAGGACTCAGTCATTGAACATCTAAGTGAAGTAGGGGGTGATGTTGAACACGTTGTAGACCCAGGTAGTCATGAGCGCAACTACTGCTCCGTTCTCACGGCCTATTAATTTTGAGTTTCCTTTCCATCAAACTGTGTTCCCCCTTGTTCGGTGAATAATTTCCCCAGGAAGGAATCTTTCTGGCTTTCTGAGCAGGCACATTCTTGCCAAAAGTCTTTTTATTGCATCAGTCACCTCTTGATTCCTTAAACTGTAGATTAAGGGATTCAGCAATGGGGAGAAGAAGGTGTAGACAACAGATATTGCTTGGCCTTCTTCTGGGGAGTAGTTGGAGCTAGGGCGAAGGTAGATGAGGGTGCAACATCCATACTGTAGGACAACCACGAGGAGGTGGGAGGAGCAGGTAGAGAAAGCCCGGCGTTTCCCCTCTGCTGATGTCATCCTCAGGATGGTAGCCACAATGCAACCATAGGAGAGACAGATAAGGAGAAAAGGAATGGCCACTGCAGCTACACTGATGGCAAAGAGGGCTGCCTGATGTATATGGGTATCTGTACAGGCCAGGCGCATGACTGCAGGCATGTCGCAGAAGAAGTGATAGATTTCATTGTGGCCACAGAATGGGAGGTGGCAGATCAGAATGGTCAAAGGCAGTGACAAAAGGAAACCCAGCCCCAGAGAACCTAAAGCCATCTGCCCACACATCTGCCAACTCATAATGAGGCTGTAATGCAATGGATGACAGATGGCCACATACCTGTCATAAGCCATGATGGCCAGCAAGACACAGTCAGATCCTCCAAGAAGGATGAAAAAGAACATCTGGGCCCCACAGCTGGGCAGAGAGATAAGCATCTTCCCCATGGAGAGGATGCTAGCCAGAGTCAGTGGAGCAATGTTGGTGGAATAGCCAAGCTCTAATGTGGCCAACACAAAAAGGAAGAAGTACATCGGGGTATGGAGGGAGGGATCCTGCCAGACTGTGAGCCCAATGGTGAGGTTTCCAATGAGGCTTCCTAGATACAGCAGCAAGAAGCCCACAAACACTAGGGAAGCCACTGTTGAGTTGGTTGAAAAGGGGCGGAAATGGAAATATACGACTCCTGTCTGATTTTCCTCCTCCATTAGACCTAGTACAAGGAAAAAGTCAAGGTTAAAGTTACTTTCTCATGTTACTAAGCTATATTAAAACCAGTCTGCAGTTAACCAAGTGCTTATTCTCTGGGTTTCCTTTGGAATTCAACCCCAACTAGCTCTGTGACTTTGGAGAAATATGGACTCCAGCATTTTCACTGCAAAACTCGGAAATGTATGACACCCACCTCAGAGGGGCTGGTGAAAATTGAACGAGATTCTATGACTACAAGCACAGAGACCAATGCCAGGCATGCATGAGGTTCTCAATATACATTTCCTTGTCTCATCCATGCTGTTCCTGATCATCATCCGTCTTCTTTTGGAGCAAAACTTTCTCACCAGCCTCATGCCCTTTTGGTTCTATGACTGCACATTCCTAGAACAGCTTGCAAAGTACAGATCTCTAAGGATGCATGTGATTCCCACACCAAGCTCAGAAGGCAAGCTACACAGCCCGCCCTTTACCCATTCTGCAAATGTGGGTATTCAGAGACCAGATCAATTAAATAGGATGCATTTTTACCTAGGTGATCCTTTAAAATTTGGAATTCTGATATTTTTTCTTGAATCTTCAACAATTCAACTTCACAATTGCATTGTGCCAAATAGCAACCTTACAGCTACTCCATCTTCCTCCACACTTCCCTTTATCCTTGTTCCAATTGCATCTACCTTACAAAGGATTTCCAAACTCCTGTACATGGCTCAACCCCTCACCTACCTCGATATCATAGGCCCAGTGTAGTCTCTTTTAAATGTTTCTGGACTGTGTTAATCAATTCTGAGAGTCTTAAAAGATAGTTTCTCACTCTTGCATTATCAATCCAATTATTAAATCCTGACTCACAAAACAATTTTATAAGTGAAAATGGAGTTCTTTGCTGAGTGCAAATGTCATTCAGGAAATAACATTTAAAAATCTCCATTGCCCTAGTCACCAGCTGTACCTCTACAGACACCTCCATGATTCTGAACTCAAGGAAGCTGCACTATGGACTTACAGATGCCTGCACACATTTCCATGTGACTGTGCTTAACCTTTCAGTTGGATGAAACTGGCTAAGTTAGCAACAGAATGGTCTTTCCCTTGATGTTTGCAGAGGACACTCAGAAAGGCCAAGTTAAGAACACTGTTCTGCTAAAAGAGATGGATGAGGTCAAAGAACAAATTCAACAAGTGGCTTATACTAGTTTGATAACCAGCGTAGCCTAAACTTCAATATGGTGTTTGGCTTTTCTTTGTTTTTTTGATGATCACGCTGCTTGGAGGAGAAATCATTTCCTTTGGGAGTGTGACCAGCAGGAGACTGAGTTGCTTATGCTCATGTAGCCAATGCTACTGAGAAGAGGACATAAAGGTGGGAAGAATGCAGGGCACATGGGAGAATCCTGGGTAGAAAGTGAGGAGGAACTGGGGTGTATGTGATCAAGATGCATTATATATGTGCATACATATATATATATGTATATATATGAAATTCTAAAGAATAAGCAACAATATTAATAAGTAAATAGTGACTCTTCATGCTGGAAGCTCTGTGGAGAAATTAATACTTAAAAGCTAGTTGCTAGAGAAGCAGAGGGCTCAAAGCTTTAGGAAAAAAGTTGTTTTTATTCTTTATCAGCTCATAAATAGGTAGTATTATAACTACTTTTAAACAAACTTTGTTTCTATCATCTCTAATAATATCTTGAAATGTTCTATTTTGTCAAAATATTGAGAATTTTACAAGCTATGCAATATTCATATAAATATTCTTTATACCACCTTTTACTGAGTATAGGCTAAAGATATCCCAAACTAAAAATTAGCAATTTTAATCAAATTTATTCTAAATGAATCTAAAACAATGACATAATTTTAATAGAAAATAATGAAAACAACTTAATATCGAATACTAGATTAAGCCCATGCAATATAATTGACACTATCTTTATAAAAATGATGCATTAACATAAATAAAAACATTTGTTATATAAATCAAATAAGAAGCAATACAAGAGACTGATTTCCACAGTGCCAATAGAATCCAGAGTTTAAGTTAATAAACAGCAAAGCTTAATTTAACTAATTGTGGATACAGTGTAACAAAAAAAAAAAAAAAAAAAAAACAAACAAGATCTGGATAGCTGCTGCACATTGTGTGCTTGGTCAACACACCCCTTCACTCTGCCTCATTCCCTTTTGAATCATCTGTGTACATGTTGGTATCCCTAGCTTGCTATAGATAGATCGATTAGCTTCCTTGGATACAGTTTTTCCTTGTGCTTAAACACACTCACACACTGTTTGCATATAATGAATAAAATGTAACTTTCTCTTAAGAGCTACACTGGCTTAACAAGAGCTAACAAGAAAAGGTGAAGAATAGAAACTAAGATGAGCTGAGCGTCTGGTGATGTTTCATGTATTGAGAATAGTTGTGACTAGTGTTCATAGGATGCCTGGCACTAGTCTATGCACTTTCTATTAGTTAAGTCATTTATTCTTCATAATAAACAGACAAGGAAGATGCTGTTACCTGTACTTTACAGATAAACACAAAACACATATCCTGACTCCAGCCAAGAGGTTGCAGGTTGTGTACACTTACCCACTGTTCCATGTTGACTTGTCACAGCCATGTCCTCATATTTGCCACGTTTTTGGCTTTCAGCTTTACATATGTAGACTTGGAGGAAATTAATGATTTACCACATTTTATCTACAGGAAAAAAGAAAACATGTCACCTACCAGTTGAGAGCAAGAAATCTTTTTTTCTGTTTTTGTTTTGTTTTGTTTGTATGTTTGATTCAGGTTTCTCTTTGGTTGTCCTGAAACTCCCTCTGTAGACTAGGCTAGCCTCAAATCCACCTGCCTCTGCCTGCCAAGTGCTGGGACTAAAGGCAGGTACCACCACTCAGCTGAAATCTTTTTTTCTTAAGTGCACCTAGCATAAAACTATAGATCATTTTAGTATGTGATAAGAAAAGTAAGAACTCTGATTGTTGCAATTTTTATTGCCCAATTGAGGGGGGAGAGACAGAGACAGAATCTATTGTCACATAAACTCTTGTCTAAACAAAAGGTAAAGCTTACCTCAAGCTGATGAAAAATCACAAGAACATTAAGTTATCAGGTGGCTTTTTGTGCATTTCCTCCCCCAAGAGCCTTGGACATCTGTTGTCTCAGGGACCAGGGAAATGGACCAATGAACTCACTGAGGCTCCGGATTTGTCTCTCTGGGGTACGGTGAAGAATGATGTTACCCACATTGAGTCTCTTCGTGGGAATACCGAATGTGTTCATTTATTTAGCAGTTACCTACTGAGCACCTACCACCATTATGGTTTTTGTACTATTCTTGGGACTAGAGATATAGAAGTAAGAAAACAAAAAATGTTCTTGACTTGAAGGTTCTATCCTAATGAGAGAGAACAGATGATAAGAAAAATATAAGTAAATAATATAATCATAGGTAACGTGTGAATGTGAAAAATAAATCAGGACAGTAACATGGAGAGTGATGGGTGTGCAAGCTAACAAATGTAACTACAGTTAAAGCGGCTCTGTCTAGGAATAGACCTTTGAACAGAGACCTCAATATATGTGTGTGTGTTTGTGTGTGTGTGTGTGAGAGAGAGGGGGGGGGAGGGGGCGGGGGAAGGGAGAGATCCCCACAATCCACAGGTTCCCTCTGAATCCCAAGTGGCCCACACATCATGAAAGGCCTGAAGGATGTTCAGGAGTCTAACTATGCCAGGACTGCAGTGTAAGTCTCATGGAAACCACTGAATATTTTAAGTAGGCCAATATCTACCTTTGTGTTAGGACTTCATACTTAACCATGGCACAAAGAACAGAGTCACAGCTGAGGTGACATCAGGGGGCTGGTACTTCATGGTGAAGACTTGTGACGCTTGGATCAACCTCACCTTTATGCTTACTTCCACCTTCCTTCTTTCCCTCCCTGAAATTTTGTTATATGGAAGTCTGTGTAGATAAGAAAAAAAATATGATGTTCCTGTAGAACAAAATCTTTTATTTGATTGGTCTTGTTAAAAATAGAGAAAGAACTCGGCCTTTAATCCCAGTACTTGGGAGGCAGAAGCAGGCAGATTTCTGAGTTCGGGGCCATTCTGGTCTACGGAGTGAATTCCAGGACAGCCAGGGCTACAGAGAAACCCTGTCTCGAAAAACAAAATACTACTACTACTACTACTACTACTACTACTAATAATAATAATAATAATAATAATAATAATAATAATAATAATAAGAAGAAGAAGAAGAAGAAGAAGAAGAAGAAGAAGAAGAAGAAGAAGAAGAAGGGAAGGAAGGAAGGAAGGAAGGAAGAAAGGAAGAAAGAAAGAAAGAAAGAAAGAAAGAAAGAAAGAAAGAAAGTCCAGATAGTTGAGGCTAGAGATGTAGCCAGAAAGGTAGTTCTTGCCTGCATGCACAAAGCCCTGGTGGTTCAGTCCTCAGGCTTGATGGCATACCCCTTTGATCATAACACTTAGGAAGTAGAGGCAGGAGGATAAGAAGCTCAAGGACATCCTCAATTGCATATGGAACTCAAGGCTAGTCAATGCTATATGAGGAGACCCTGTCTTTAAAAAAATAATTGTTCAATAAGATGGCTCATAAGGTAAAAACATTTGCTTCCAAACCTGATGACATGAGTTTGATACCCTCAATCCACATGTGCTCTCTGAATGCTCTCTCTCTCATGTGTATAGTAGAGGATTGCAAAGTCGGTCATCAATGGGAGGAGAGGCTCTTGGCCCTGTAAAGGTTCTGTGCCCTAGTGTAGGGGAATAAGTGGGAGAGGGTGGGGTGGCAAGCAGGGGGAGTGGGGAGGCAACAGGGGTTTGTCCTTGGTGGTTTTTATTTGGGGGGGTGGTCATTTTTTTTTTGGAGGGGAAACTGTGAAAGGAGAAATCATATGACATGTAAATAAAGAAAATATCTAATAAAAAAAAAAGTTAAACAACCGCCAGGCGGTGGTGGCGCATGCCTTTAATCCCAGCACTTGGGAAGCAGAGGCAGGCGGATTTCTGAGTTCTAGGACAGCCTGGTCTACAGAGTGAGTGAGTTCCAGGACAGCCAAGGCTACATAGAGAAACCCTGTCTTGAAAAAAACCAAAAAAAAAAAAAAAAAAAAAAAAAAAAAAAGAGTAGTGTTCAGACACTTAATTTTGTAGATCCAGCTCTTAAACAAATATAGTACGTTTGTTTTTTCCAGCTTTGTTTTTTGAAATAGGTTCTCATGTCAAGCTCACTATATAGCTGAGGAGAACCTCAAACTTAAGCTTCTCTGTGTCTCCCACTGGAGGGCTAGGATTGCATGCCTGCATCACCATGCTAGACTTTAAATATAATAGCTTTTTATGAAAATTCTTTAGCATTACTAGGTATAAATTTATACTCTATGAGACCAATTCTCTCCTTTTTGGGTCTTCCAGTATTATTTAGAGCTCCTGAAAATGTTGACATTGTAGTGGTCAGAGAATAACCTGTACAGTATCTGATATTTTATAAGCTTGACTCTTATTTTGATATTGAAAGTGAGGCTTGCCCTCCCCTCACCGGGGCATCATGGGAGAGCATGCCCCAAAGGTGTGAAAGCAGGAGCATTGGCCCTGTCCTTTGCCAGCTTCAGCGCTCAAGAAGGTGGCCTACACCTGTAGTTGGGGGTTGGGGGTGAGCCACCCCAAGGGCATGAGCCTGAGCATGGGAGAGCTGGCCCTGCCACTTGTCTGCCATGCAGTAGTAGTGTGAGCAAGACAGAGATGCCCTTCCCCAACCTCACCCCTTGCCACATGACAGGCCTGAGAGCTGGTCCCCAGGGTCATGAGAGCAGGAGAGCTGGCCCTCCTCACCAGCTGCAGCACTTAAGAGAAAGGGCCCCACGCCTCACCTGGGCAGCACAAGAGTAGCCCTAGTGGTGAAGGCCCTGGTTCAAGTCTGAGAGCATGAGAGCTGACTCTGCCCCTTGCCAGCTGGGGCGTTGGGTGGGTTAGCTGGGGCAGTGCTGGAGAGCTCACCCTGGTGGTGTGTGTGCAGCAGAGCTGACTGGCTGACCAGCTCAGCTACCACCCAGGTCCAGACCCATGGCTTTGAGTTGGCCCATCCCAATATCTATCCCATCGATGAACTGCTGGAGTGCATGAAGAGGCTGATCCTGTAGATCCAAAGTTGCAGAATCTCCATGACACAAGGCAACAACCCAGTATTGATAGTGTAACAGAAGCCAGAGGCTTTGAAACAGACCAATGATTCATTGTAATGAACACGTGCAAGTAAAAATGTATGAGCAAAAGGATACATGTGGGACACACTGTCACACACTGCAGCTTCCATGACAATTTTTTTTTCTTTTGTAGGGGAGGTTGCAAGTGCATAGGGTGAATACAAAAGGATGAGATGAGTGGAATTGTGGGGTGCACAGTGTGAAATTCACAAAGAATCACAAAAGGTTAATTATGAAAAGAAAGTGAAGCTTACTATAAGGTTTGCTTGCTTGCTTGCTTGCTTGTTTTTAGATTTTTTTTTTCAGTTATGGAGGTGTGGGGTATACACATGTGATCTTCTAGAGCTGGAGTTACAGGCAGTTGTGAGCCATCCTCTGAGGGTTCTGAGAACAGCACTCAGGTCCTCTACAAGAGTAGCATATATTCTAAATCGAAGAGTCATCCTTCCAGATACTGCTATGAGATTTTAATATGTTTCTTAATGAAGCATCTGTATATAATTAAAGGCTGTCTCCATCGCAATGGTTAACACACTTGTTTGTGAAATCCCAGAGAACAGATACATTTTTTACATCATGGGTCACATAGTACCTGTCATAACCACTCAGCTTTACTATTGTAAGTGAAAGCAGTCATGGACAGCTGGGAATGGTTATACATGGCTATAGTGTCTCCAACACTCGGGAGACAGAAGCATGAGGATGTCTGTGAGTCTGAGGCTAGCCTGGAATACTTAGCAAGTTCCAGGACTGTTTAGAGAGACCCTATCTAAAACAACAACAAAAAATGACAGTGACTATGTTCCAATAAGGCATTATTTATACAAGAAAGCACCCTGCAGAAGCATGGGAGCTCTACTCTGCCCCTGGCTGCTTCCAATAAAGCACCCTGCAGAAGCATGGAAGCTCTACTCTGCCCCTGGCTGCTTCCAAGAAGGACTGATAGCTTTTAATGTTGTCACCATTAATTAGTAGTAAAGTGACCTTACATAAGTTAGTTATTGTTTTTGTTCTCAGTTTCCTTATCTGGAGAATGCGGGTAGTAGCGGTCTCTCCTTCACAATGTCATCATGAACACTGAATGATTCATGTGAAGTATCTAGAAGCGGCCTCTTCCTGAGAACTATCAATGATGTAAACACAACATGCAGAAACCTTCTCTGACTTATTTACCTTTGTAACAACCAGTTACAAAGCACATAAAAGAATGCAAGAGATACTTGCACAATTAAGTATGTTAGTCACGAGTATGTTAATCCAGAAATTATTAAATACCTGATGGCTAACATAGACACAGTGGAATTTTATTCAGCCATAATGAAAAATAAAATAAGACATTTGCAGGAAAGTGGATGAAACTGGACATTGTTATACTAGAGCAAGTAGCCCAGACTCAAAAGGCAAATATGTCATGTTCCTACATATGGATTCTAGATGGTTATGTTTACATATGCATATATATGAAGGTTATGGGTACAGAACACACCACCATCATGGGATGATAATATAAGAAAGAGTCCTTCAGGACCGTACAGGGCTAAAAGGAGGATAACAGAATGTACAGAAGTGGGATGGAGGCTTCTGGGGGAAAAAAAGAGAGACAAGCAGGGAGAGGGAGGATGGGGAAGGAGAATGAGGGAGGAGACTCAGCAGTGACATCAGGTTGTAAGACTGTGTGCTGAGGTCTACTACTTTGCCATCTCAAAAAAAAAAAAAAAAACTTAAAAAGTGCTGATGAATAGTTTGTTTCTAGTTCTATTTTATTCAGAACTATAAAGACTTTTTGCTGACTTCATGTGCTTGTAACAAAATCTAGGACCCGCCAACGACAGAATTCATGCAATATTTGTCTTTCTGAGACTGGCTTAATTTCTTTATTGGGATGATCTGCAGTTGCTTCTACTTTTCTGCCAACAACGTAACTTCACTCTTTTTTTATGGATCAAAAAAGACCATTGTGATGTAAGCCACATTTCCTTAATGCATTCTTCTGTTGATGGACAGTTAGGTTGGCTCTATAGCTCAGCGACTGTGAAGAATATTCTATGCCTGCGATATATTCTTCACAAAAGCCTTCAGAGTAAATATCCAAGAGTGATATATGTGGGTCACTTAGTAGATCCATTTTTAGTTTTGAGGAAACCTGAAAACTGCTTTGGATAGTGATTGTTGGACTAAATTATATTCCCACCATGAGTGTTTCTTGTTCACATCCCACATCCTCCTCAGCATTTCCTTCTTTCTTGATGAGTAAGTGTTGTGGGGGGAGGACTATGGTAAAGATTTCTTTCTTTCTCCTTATTTCTATTTCATTTGTTTTTGTTAGGTTGGTTTTCTGAGTTATTTTATTTAGGCACTCATTGGTAGTACTTTTTCTATTCTTTTTTTTAAAAGATTTATTTATTATTATAAATAAGTACACTGTAGCTGTCTATCTTCAGACGCACCAGAAGAGGGCGTCAGATCTCATTACAGGTGGTTGTGAGGCACCATGTGGTTGCTGGGATTTGAACTCAGGACCTTTGGAAGAGCAGTTGGTGCTCTTACCCACGGAGCCATCTCACCAGCCCCGGTAGTAATTTTTCTAAATCTCATAAGTTGTGACACGCTGTTTTAGTTGTTTCAATATTTTGAAATGCTCTATCAATTTCTTCACTGATGCTGATTTTCCAAAAGCATATTCTTTGATTCTCATAGAGATGTAGATTTGTTGAAGCTCTGTTTGATGAGTTCTGCATTTCTATCATTGCATATAATTGACATGATTTCAATCATCTTCAGTTTTGTTGAGACTTTTTTAATGCCCTAATAATATACAACCTCTCCTGGGAAATGTTCTGTGTGTAATTGTGTGAAGTCTGTTAGGTCTGTTTGGCTGAAACAGTAGCTTATATCTGATGTTTCCTTGTTATTTTCTTTTTAAAGATTTATTTATTTATTTATTACACTATAGCTGTCTTCAGACATTCCAGAAGAGGGCGTCAGATCTCATTAAGGATGGTTGTGAGCCACCACATGGTTGCTGGGAATTGAACTCAGGACCTTCGGAAGAGCAGTCGGTGCTCTTAACCGCTGAGCCGTCTCTCCAGCCCCCTCCTTGTTATTTTCTATCTCAGTGGTCTGCCTGTTACTGAAAGTCAGGAGCTAAATTCTCTTACTGTCACTACACAATACTTTCTCTCCCTAATCATACATGTCAATATTTGTTTTATGCATGTAGACAATCCCATGCTAGGTACATGCATCTTCATAATGTGTCTTCTTGCTGAATGTATCCCTTTATAAGTCTATTTTATCTTAACTATAGCTACTATCCCCTCTCCCTCAGTTTCCAATTGCAAAAACTATCTTTTTTGATTCCTTCTCTTTCTATTTGTTTCCTTAAAAGTGAGATTAGTTTTCTTTGTTTGTTTGATTGGTTGGTTGGTTTTTTGTTTGGTTGGTTTTTAGGGTTTTTTGTTTGTTTGTTTGTTTGTTTGTTTTTAAGACAGGGTTTCTCTCTGTAGCCCTGGCTGTCCTGGATCTCACTCTGTAGACCAGGGTGGCCTCAAACTCAAAAGATCTGCCTGCCTCTGCTTCCCAAGTGCTGGGATCAAAGGCATGAGCCACCACCAGCCAGCTCAAGCCTGTTGTTGTTGTTGGGGTTTTTTTGTTTGTTTTTTGTTTATTTTTTTAAAGATTTATTTTATTTCATTTTTATGTGTATGAGTACACTGTAGCTGTACAGATGACTGTGTTCCATCATGTGTGTGGCTGCTGTTGATCTCAGGACCTCTGCCGGCCCAGCTCTCTCCGGCTCCGCCGGCTCCGGCCCCACTCGTTCCGGCATAATTTTCTGCAGCTGTCTTCAGACGCACCAGAAGAGGGCGTCCGATCTCATTATGGGTGATTGTGAGCCACCATGTGGTTGCTGGGATCCGAACTCAGGACCTTCGGAAGAGCAGTCAGTGCTCTTACCTGCTGAGCCATCTCAGCCAGCCCTGTTTTTTTGGTTTTTTAACAATACATACTTGGGTCATTTTTCCCCATCCATTCAGCTACTTCATATTTTTCGGTTTGAGAAAGTCATACACTTAGTCAGAAAAATTATTAAAAGGTAATGACATACTACTTGTATTTTAAATTGTTTTCTAGTTGTTTTGTACGTATTTTCACTTTGTGACATTTGTTTATTTATTTATTTGGAGGAGGACACATGTGAAACTCAGAAGTCAACTTGTGGGTGTTGGTTCTCTCCTATCCTGTGGGTCCTGGGAATCAAGCTCAGGTTGACAAGCTTGGCAACAAGTTTGTCACCACCTTTACCTACTAAGCCATCTCCCCTGCTATTTGTAGATCTTTTTCTTTCTGTTTTCCTTTGTAGTTAAGTAATTGTCTCTAATAGTATGCTTTTTGGTTGATTTTGGCTTTGGTTTTAGTTTGTTTGTTTGGTTGGCTGGTTGATTGCTTGCTTGGTCACTTATTTTAATGTGTATAGGTGTTTTGTCTGCATATATGTATGTGTACCATATGCATGTTTCATACCCTTAGATGCCAGAAGACATTGCAAGATCCATGAGATGGGAGTTCCAGATAGTCTTTTTACTGTCACAATTTACACTTTTTATATTACACATCATTTAACAACTTATGGTATTTTTAAAATTTTTGGTTCTTTGCCTTAATAGTAATGATAAAATTTAAACATGGCCTGCATAACACAAGATTGTTCTAAATTTGACTGTTTACCATCCACACGATTTTACATGTTTAATGTATTTCTGTTGTCAGTGTCCTTTTCTTTCAGATTGATGACCTTCCTGGGATATGTCTGATGGCAAAGGTTGAGTAGTGATGCATTCCTGAGCTCTTGTAGGTTGAGAAAAGTCTTCATCTCTCCTTCATTTCTAAAGAATACTTTTTTAGATAGTGTTCTTACATGGCACAGTTTCCTGTAATCTTTAACATTTTCAAAATGTCACCTCATTTTTTTCATGACCAAGAAGGTCTATGCTAAGAAGTCTACCATTACACATGTTAAAACTCCTTCATGAATTATTTCATTCCTGTCTTGTGTGTTTTTCAGATCTTTTCTTTATATTTCATCTTTGAAAGTTCAACTGAATCTTACTGAAGATATTCTAGCACTCAGATATTTATATAACCTCCTGGATTTGAATTTTTCAGCTATTAAATATGTAAATATTTTCCTGTGTCTTTGGTCCCACTTTAACATCAATAACTTTAATTTTTATCTTTTAATTCTGTTCAATAAATCTAGAACCTATGCCATCACACTTCATTTTCTTTTAATTTCTCTATTGATGGATATTTTCAAATAATGTACTTTCTAGTTCATAGATTCTATCTTCCACTTGATCATTTGCAATTGATGTTCCTTATTGAACTTTTTATTTTGTTCATCACATTTTTCATCTTTAGGATATCTATTTTATTCCTTTAATTATTTCAATATTCATTCAATTTCTCTAATAAAATTTTAATTACTTCTTGTATTTCCCCAAAATTTGCTGAAACACCATAAAGCAGCCACTTTGAATTCTTTGTCAAACTGGTTATTTATCTCCGTTACCTTTAAGTCAGTCACTAGAACCATATTTGATCAATTTCATGAAAAGTAAAGCTACGGACTGGAGGAACAAAAAAGGGACATTAGGGAGCAGGAAGAGTGGAGGGTGACAGGGTATAAAGGACTCTACTCAGAGTATATTACACAGTTACATGAAAAGGCATGATAGAACCCAGAATAAAGAAATTCTAAAAGACTCTCCATTGAAACACATGATTTTTTTTTTTTTTTTTTTTTTTAGAAATTACAAAATAAATTCTTCTTTATTCTCAGGTTAGCACATTTTGATGGATTTCTCTGACTTTTTTTCACTATCCTTGCCATCCTTGCTGTCATTCAGTCAGGACTTTTCTCAGTCCTACAGTCCATGGCAGGGAGTTCAGCCTTAGTCCAAGGTTTGGGATCTTCTGAGCAGTTTTCTTGCCTCTGTGTTGTTAAAGTTAGATTTCTATGAGAAAAAATAAATCTGGTGAACAACTGGTATCTTCCTAGCCACTGTCTGTCTGTCTGTCTGTCTGTCTGTCTGTCTCTGTCTCTTATAGCTCTATATCTCACTTACAAATTTATATAGGGAATTCATAAAAAGGAAAATGTGAGTAGTTCAGATGTATTGAGAAGGCCAAAATGGTTAATAAATGAAAAAATTGATTCCATCCATTGTGTGCAATTATCAAGTAGCAATTCCTTAATCTAAAAGATGCCTGTGCCCTGAAGTTTAAGTAGTTCGATTAAACACGCTAATATCTTATCTACCAAGAGTTGTTGCTTCCAGATTACATCACAATGAAATGAAATAAAAATAAAGCATTTTGAAGTCAGACAGCTTGTAATAGGTATTTGATGGATGTAGAAGTAGAATATCAAGGAACAGTAAAGAGCTGAAATGTCGAACAAGGACAAGATTAAGAGGAGCTGATATTTTAATAGCACACACAGCTATTACAGAGCCCCCCAAACTTACAGAGATGTTATCCTAATAAACCTAACACAAGTTGAAAATACCATGTCATAATGAATCTAATACAACTAGCTCCCTTAAACACACTCAGAATACTTACTTTACCCTACAATTTGACAAAAAATCATTAATTGTAAAATGTTTTGTAGTGAAGCATTGACTGCCCATACAATATATTGAATACAGTATTTTAAAGAATACAGAATTGGCTGCTTTCTTTTGCAATCGTGGAATGATGTTGAGCTGTTGGAAGAAGTGGGTTCTAGAGTGGTAGCTTCAATCTTTGTTATAGACCTCTTATCCCTCATGCCGTAGTGTGATACTCAGAGAAGGTGAAGTTGTATGTCAGATCGCATGAATGTTTTTCCTCAAGGTTTGGACCTGTATCTGATAACAATTCTCTAGAACTATTTCCTTTGAAGTCTTTATTCCCTGTCCTCCTATTTCATTTTCCATTGTGGACGATCTGGGTTACTTAATTTTTGTCAAAAGATGGTGTAAATGAATAACCATATTGGAAATGGTGTTAGGTTATACCAACAATTTTCAATGTTCTCTGCATCATGGCAATTTTACAGTGTTCTCTCTGAACAGCATAGTAATTGTGATAGAGCTAATAATAGTCTGCTATTTCTTGTGATAACCATTGTCCATGCATTACCTCAGTCTATTTCCACAACTATTCCATAAGGGGAGGGTAATAGTATTGCTCCCAAGTTGCAGATTAGGAAAATGAGAATTAAAAAAATAACTTACACAAAAGCATATAACTGATGGGAAGCTGAGCCAAAATTTTAATTCAAAAATGTCTGAGTACAGATCTGCTGGAGAGCATGTGTGTGTGAGTGTGTGTGTGTGTGTGTGTGTGTGTGTGTGTGTGTGTGTGTGTGTGTGTGTGAGAGAGAGAGAGAGAGAGAGAGGGAGGTGACCAGAGGTTGACATCAGGTGCCTTCCTTTATCACTGTCTATCTTATTCTTCAAGACAAGTTCTCTCTTTAAAACTGAAGGTTTCCGGTTTATCTAGACTGGCTAGCTAGCAAGCAACAGCAATTCTTCTGCCTCCACTTTCAGCACTGGAATTACAAGTGCTTTTTTTATCTCAATTTTTTCCACGGGTGCTGGGGATCTAAACGCTTTGCCAGCTGAGCCATCTCCCAGCATCAGGTCTGCCTGACCTTTTACCCATTTGGTGCATTGCTTCAAACCCCCATTTTGAATTTTATTCTACCCAATTTTAACCTCTAAAAACAATGAGCAAATGATTTTTCAGGTAATTTGTTTTGCCCCCAACTGACCTCATCACTGAAAACTCAAACAAGGGACTAAAATACAGGCCCTAGAGAAAATGTACCGGTGGAATAGCCCTGACACAATTTAACTCTTGGGGACAGTGTTTCTCACCTTGCTGATTTAGGTTTCCCAAGCTGACCTCCGTCATCTCAGGGGACCAACAAAGGTTTGTTAGCCAAATTAGTTATGATTGTTGTTTTACAATAATTTCAAGTCTGAATACTACTGTGACTTCAAGGGTAAGTTCCAAGCTACCAAGATGTTGCAAGCAAAAGCTACTTGTCACCTTGAACAAAGGAAAGGGTAGAATGGAATAAAGGCTTAGAAGAGCTAATGGATAGGAATTATGCCTGGTTTTAAAATGCTTTACCATCATGCTGTCAGTTAGCAGCACGTGTGATCTAGAAGTAGCCACCATGCCAGCCTGGAGATTTGACAACACAAAAGCCTTGAGGCACAGCCATTGAGGGCTCAGACTTTTGCCAAGGATTCTTGTAAATTCGTAATGTACTGAAGTCCAAAGGAGTCCATCGAAAGGTAAGAATCTCATCCTTACCTCAGACTTTATGTTAGAAAAATCCTGTGACTGTCATCAGGCCAAGGCTTGGGTATCCCTTGGCCAGGGAACAGAGGCTGAGTGTGGACTTTTGCAAAGAAGCCATTGCCCAGTTCCTATTCTGAAGCATCATTTGATACCAGGAAGCTTTCCAGGAACTCAAGAACTGTGAAAGCCATGCTTGTCAAACTGATGCCAGGCAGAGAGAAATCTCTGTTCCCAAAGAGTAAGAGGTCACACATCTGAAATTAGATAAAATAAGCTCAACACTAAATCAGCTCTGAAACACACATGAGTATTTTCAGGGAGTCCTCTACTTTTTAAAAATAGTCACAATTTTAACTGCACTGCAGTAGAAAATAGAAAATATCTACTGGTATTATAAAATAAATAATCAGAAGTTTCTTTCATGTGAACCCTTCCTATGCATCAAGGAACAACTGCAATGGCACACATTTTGTTAAAAAGCCTTGCTGCAAACAAAGGGAAATGCCTGGCAAGCGCAGCATGTTGTCCTTTAGAGCATCCCTCAGCTGGACTGGCCAGTGTGGTGCTTATTATTCTGTTTCTCATTCAGTGTTGAGCTTTCTAGTTTTCCCCTCTTTCCCCAGAAACTAGAGCTAGGACTTGTATAAGATAAAGACTCAATAATATTTGCCAAAATAAAGCCAGATGTTGCAGTGTGCACCTTTTTTAAAAAGATTTATTTATTATTATATATAAGTACACTGTAGCTGTCTTCAGACACCTCAAAAGAGGGCGTCAGATTTCATTATGGAGCCACCATGTGGTTGCTGGGATTTGAACTCAAGACCTCTGGAAGAGCAGTAGTGCTCTTAACCACTGAGCCATCTCTCCAGTCCTGCAGTGTGCACCTTTAATCCCAGCACTCAGGAGGCAGAGTCAGGCTGAGCTCTGTAAGTTTGAGGACAACCTGGTCTACATAGTGAGTTTCCAGCCAACCAGAAAATACAGTGAGACCCTACCCTACAACCTCTCTCCCTTTCCTTCTCCCTCTCCCTCTCCCTCCCTCACTCCCTTTCCCTCTTCCTCCTCCCCTCGTGTGTGTGTGTGTGTGTGTGTGTGTGTGTGTGTGTATGTGTGTGTGTGTGTGTGCATGTGAATTTCCCTGAAAACATCACCCCTTCCCAAAATGTATAAAATATATGTGTAATACAGAGAGAGAGAGGGATTTATCAAAATTACTTAAGAAAGTAAGTATTAAATAAGTAGATGATGAAAAAAGAGTGGAAAGGAAATAGAGATTCAAAATCAGCATGATTTTTTAAAATTTATTTATTTTTATTATTTTTGTGTTTATTTTGCCTGTATGAATATATGTGTACCATGTGCATACCTGGTGCCCATGGAGACCAGTAGAGGGCATTAGTTTCCCTGGGACTGGAGAATGGTTGTGAGCTGTCGTCATATGGGGTGTGACAAGTGCTCTTAACTGTCGAGCCAGTTCTCCAGTCTGGAAATCAACATGCTTCTATAATGGGGTGCTGGTGCACCTCTTTAAAGTAGCAGAGTTTATTAGTGAAAAAAAAAAATCACAAGACAGAATTAAAGGACTTTCCCTGTCTAAGAGAGTTGTCACCTGCTCGGCACCTAGTACATTGTACAATGAACTGTCATTTATTTGCAGACTTACTAGATCAACTTAATTCTGGGTTGATATAAGCATCGACTCCTGCCCTGTCATTTACCAACTGGGCAATTTAGTTAAACTTTTAAACCACTGTTTCTTCATTTAAAAACTATGAGGGGCTGAAGAGATGAGCACTGACTGCTCTTCCAGAGGACCCAACTCTAACTCCAGTTCCAGGAATCTGACTTCCTCTGCCCTCAGTGGCACCAGGTATTCACATGGTTCACATGCTTTCATGCAGAGGAAACACCATACACATAAAGTAAGAATGATAATAATAATAGCAATAATAATTTTTAAAATTAAATATATATGAACAATGAAGTTACATGTTACACAAAATTAGAAGGCCTTTTTAAGTCAACTAATGTCTTAACAAGTCTTAAAAGGTACCCAATAAATGCTACTCACTTTTGCAATAAGAGAATAACTTTGTTTGAGTGCCTGAATGATTCATGTGATACCTTCATGGTTCACTTGTAGACACATCATGTCAACCACATTAAGTTGCCTGGATACTGCCATTGTTGGCCTTCAGGAGTATGCAGTCAGTAAGAGAGTCCAGTTTTGACTCTCTTGCTTTTCTAGATGCTACACAAACACACACAGAGAGAGAGAGAGAGAAAGAGAGAGAGAGAGAGAGACAGAGAGACAGAGAGACAGAGAGAGAGAGAGAGACAGAGACAGAGAGACAGAGAGAGACAGAGACAGAGACAGTCAGTCCCAGGAGTTTCTGAAAAGAAAAAAAAAAAATCTCAGCAAAGCATACATACCTGTTATCCAAGAATGTCATACTAGACCTGATGGTCCACACCTGTAACCCTAGCACTCAGGAAGCAGAGATAGAAGGATCTCCTTAAATTCAAGCCCAGCCTACTCTACAAGTTTCAGGCCAGTTAAGGCTCCATAGCTAGACTTTGTTTCAAAAACTAATTACTTAAAAGGATGCAAAAGTTTTTGTTTGACTACATCTCACCTTGAAACCTGCAGTGCTGCTGCTGCTGCTATTTGGGAAGATCCAATGTTTTTTCTTTATAAAAACTGAGGCCAGAGAAATAAAGGGATTTTCACTGATACAAAAAAAAAATATTTTTATAACAAGATCGTTATAAAGCAAAAGACTAATTGAACAGGCTAATGAATAGCAAAGAGGTCTGATTTTGTTTTATCTCCTTTCCCCAGCCTCCTGTCCTCCCTTGCTATTAACTAGATATCAGCAGCTCTTCCCTGACAGCTGCAGCCACTGGGTCTCTAGAAGCTACCATGTGCTGTATTGCAGGCAGAGCTTTTGCCTTGGGGTACGGTGTTTATGGTGTTGTTCCTCCATCTCTGCACATCTCACAACCAGAATTCCCAAACTAGTATTTTACTCCCCTCTTTGGGTGAGTCCAGATTTATGCTAATATCTAAGCACAGGACAGTCCAGCCATGCAGATGTGCCCAAAGCCAAAACAGTTTAAGCTGGGGCTAGGAACTGGCTCTGAAAGCATGACGATATGAGTTAGAATCCTAGCATCCACTTGACAAGCTGGGTGCATCCACACTGGGATGTGGCAGAGGCGAGGATCACTGGGACTTACAGACTGTTAGCCTAGCCCAAATGGTGAGCTCCAAGTTCAGTAAGAGCCTCTGTGTCTTGTAATAAGGCAGAGTGCACATATGTGCCCACACAGCACAATACCACCCCACCCCACACCACACACAGAGACACATGCACACAATTTTATACAAGCTAGTATCTTTTTAACAGTACAAGGTGATGCAGGAAACCAGAAATGAAATCAAGCAAGCCACAGAATCCCTTCCAGAAAATATGAGATAGGATGCCACATATTCTGTGCACTCAGAAATTATTTTAATGGCCAAGCAATAAAGGACTCAATAAATGTGTCCACTTATTGAGCAGCTAATAAATGCTAGGCATTCTAGATTATTTTTTTCATAGATGTAGTTTAATTTGCACCTAACAATAATCTTATTGTGAAGTAGTCTAAGGAGATGAGGTAAACTGACTTGCAGGATTACAAAACTAGTTAGGTGATAAAAACAGAATTCTAACACACCCTATGTGACTCCATTTATAGCTTACTTTCTTCCATCTTTCCTGGAAACATCAGTCCCAATTTATATAACATATACAATCATACATATGTATCTCACACATATGCAACTGAAATTACATTTTATCAGTGGTTCTCAACCTGTGGGCTGTGACCCCATTGAGGGTGGCACATCAGATAGTCTGTATTCAATATTTACATTACAATTCAAAAAAGAAGCAAAATTACAATAGACATAGCAGCAAAAATAATTTTATGGTTGGGGCCACCACAACATGAGGGTTTGGATTAAAGGGTCACAGCTTTAGGAAGGTTGAGACCACGCCATTCATTATATAATCAAGAAGGCAGTTTTATTGAGCTAAAGCCACTGAAATTTTCTATGAAATTTTTTGTAAAATAAGGTTTCTTCCCTTTTTCCCCCTGTAACTAAATGTTGACTACAAATCAAATCGACAGAAACTGACAAGGTGGGATATGTGCAAAGATATTGAAAACAGAACCAGAATAAGAGAAGCTTGGTTAGTGGAGCTGTTCCATTGGTCCTGCAGAGGAGAGAGCATCTCTGTCATCTCTGAGTCCCCCCTTGGCATCATTTGTATTTAAGTGACTAATTTTTAAACTGATCCATTTTACAATCTTGAACAAATCAAACACTCTCTTCCTCAATGAGGTAGACTAGGTAACCTGCCAAATTCTCACTCTATAGACATCTGTGATTTCTAAGCCACTAGTCAGATAGCACAAGGGTGAAAAAATGGACCAAGAACTTGTAAGCCGTTGTTCTTGGTTCATGATGGTATATAATCTCAAGAGATAATAATAAACTATCTTTTTAAAAAGTGGGGAGGGAGAGGCCTCTTGGGAGTCTTTCTAAGTTGTAACTGTCTCAGAAGAAATTGCTTGCTACTTTGGTTGCTTTATTTAAAAATAATAAGAGAGGAACTGTTTCAAGTGAAGATCCCAGACTTAAAAACATCAGGGAATTGTGTCTTGGGTTAGGTGACAGTTAACCCATGCTCTAAATCAACACACCTAAAACCTTTGCATTCAAATGCCCTAATCAGCAACAAGACAATTTATTTACACTCCTAAGAATTTAGTGATCAGCCACAAAGGGGAAAGAAACACTTATTTGAATTATTATGGGCTTTTATCTTCTCAAATTCATACAAAGTTTTCTCCTATCAGGTTCTCTTTATTCATATTCACAAATATTCATAAGCCATACCTGTTTTGATATAAAATTATTGCCCCCAATGTTTCAAACTAAAAATGATGTCTAAAAGGAACTGCAACCTCATTTTTTCAGGAACACAGCTTCATACAACTTTAGATCCTAGAGTATAAGACATTTGAACTCAGGAAGGATGCATGGATTCAGTGTCAACCCAAGGTGAATGTGAAGAATGACATCAACACTGTTTAGAGCTGTGTGTTTTCACAATAACCAGTGTTTGGCTCAATGTTTTGCCATCATATGGTTAGAAGTCTGTTTATGAACATTCTGGATGTTTCTAAGGCTTTATCTAGTTGGCCTCTTTGTTGCAATGGCAAGAGTTTTCCACATGTGCTAAATTAATTCTGCTTCCATTTATAACCTAACTCACAGCTTTGCATCATCATCACCATTATCATCATCATGTAGGAGGGGAAATGATGACTATGAAGCATTTCATAAAGAAATGAGGATGGGTGAATACCAGCATTTTGGTGCTTGGGATTTTGTTTTGCTTAGTACGGTGCCTTGGATTGTGCAGTATTTAAATGATTGTCTTCTCCTTTTATTTAGACTTTGCAAGAAAATGAAAGCTATATAGTCATTGGAATACAATTATTTTCAAATTTAGATACATTTATGCCTAACCTGAGCCTAAAGAGGTTAAAGAGAACATGATAGAAGGCACCACTGAGACCTCTCATCTCTAGAGTCCCAATGAACTGAGTAGTTCATTGTGTACAGTTTGATTTAATTTCCAAATACTGTTCTGGTCTTTGAACTAGAGTCACAGTAACCAGGGGCAGGTGTTACAAACCCTATGCCTAATGAAAATTCTTGGGGCATTGGACAAACCACCAGTTCTATAGTGAGTTTGAGGCCAGCATGGGCTACAGGAGACCCTTTCTCAACAACAGCAAAAGCAAAATGAATTGATAAAGAATCTAGGTTTTGCCAGGCAGTGGAGGCAGAGGCAGGGAGATTTCTGAGTTTGAGGCCAGCCTGGTCTACAGAGTGAGCTCCAGGACAGCCAGGGCTATGCAGAGAAACCCTGTCTCAAAAAAACCACAAAAAAAAAAAAAAGAATCTAGGTTTTGAAAAGCACAAAAATTTATGATAACATAAAATACTAAAAGCACAAATCTTTCTAAATTATGACACATATCTGCCTATACAGTTCAAACATTTTTTTATTTCAAGTTTCATAGAATGAGTCACTATCGTGTTTCTCCATTTTGCAGCTTTGAGCTTTAAGTTGGTCTTATTCGTTGGTTTGTTCAGCACATACTTTGGGGAGCTCTTCTACATCTGGAACTGTGGTATGCACTGCATTCATATGTCATCAAAGCTCCCACACCACTGAGGATTTCTCAGTCTTTGGTACTTGGAGAGAAAGAAGAGAGACATGGAGATGACAAATGTATAGGTCATATGTTCTATGGCCTTCTTTAAACTAAACAATGTGTATCGTCACTGAGGTACCTTGAAAGGTGCTCTAACAGTGAATGGTGGAGTTAGGAAGACATCATATTCAATGACAGATACCCTGAGACCACTATCATTTTTCCTTGCAGTAGGTCTTGTACATTCTCCATGGAAACAATAAATAAAACTGCCAAGGTACAATTCTTCTTTCGTCCATTCTCGCCTGACCCTGGGGTGCAGATGGTGATTTTTGTGACCTTCTTAGTGATGTACCTAACCAGCCTCAGCGGAAATGCCACAATTGCTGTGATTGTCCATATTAACCACTCACTCCACACCCCCATGTACTTTTTTCTAGCTAACCTGGCAGTTCTGGAAATTTTCTATACATCATCCATTGCACCACTGGCCTTGGCAAACCTTCTTTCTATGGGGAAAACTCCTGTTTCCATCACTGGTTGTGGTACCCAGATGTTTTTCTTTGTTTTCTTGGGTGGAGCGGACTGTGTCCTGCTTGCAGTCATGGCTTATGACCGGTTTGTTGCAATCTGTTACCCTCTGAGATACACACTCATCATGAGCTGGTCCTTGTGTGTAGAGATGATGGTGGGGTCCCTGGTGCTGGGATTCCTGCTGTCACTGCCCCTAACTATTTTAATCTTCCATCTGCCATTCTGCCGCAACAATGAGATCTACCACTTCTACTGTGACATGCCTGCAGTCATACGCCTGGCTTGTGGAGACACGCATGTTCATAGGACTGCCCTGTATATCATCAGCTTCATTGTCCTAAGCATCCCCCTAACTCTGATCTCTATCTCCTATGTCTTCATCATCACAGCCATTTTACGGATCCGGTCTGCTGAAGGGCGCCATCGGGCCTTCTCTACCTGCTCCTCTCACATTGTAGTGGTCCTTCTACAATATGGCTGCACCAGTTTTATATATTTATCCCCCAGTTCCAGCTACTCTCCTGAGATGGGTCGAATGGTGTCTGTGGTCTACACTTTTATCACCCCCATTTTAAACCCTTTGATCTATAGTATGAGGAACAAGGAACTAAAAGATGCTCTGAGGAAGGCATTGAAAAAGTTCTAGGTAAGACGATCTTGTGATTTATTTAAATCAAGGAACTTCTGAAATTGAAATGGGATGCTAATACTACTTATGAAGGTTCCAAACATACTCGTGCAATCCTGTGGTGCTGTACTCAGGAGGCAGAAGCAGAAGGACTGCAAGTTAGAAGCCAGATTAGGTTCTATAGGGAAATCCTGTCTCAAGACAAACCAACTAATGATAAGAATAAAATAGTGGTGGGATGAGGGCTGGAGAGATGGCTCACCAGTTAAGAGCACTGGCTGCTCTTTCAGAGGATCCAGGTTCAATTCTCTTACCAACATGTCAGCTCACAACTGTCTATAATTATAGTTCCAGAGGTTCTGACACTCTCATACAGACATACATACAGATAAAACACCAATGCACATAAAGTAAAATTTTAAATGAAAATATTTAAAAAATAATGTTGGGATGACATGCAAAAATCAAGACTATCAAGCCGGGCGGTGGTGGCATACGCCTTTAATACCAGCACTTGGGAGGCAGAAGCAGGCAGATTTCTGAGTTCGAGGCCAGCCTGGTCTACAGAGTGAGTTCCAGGACAGCCAGGGATACACAGAGAAACCCTGTCTCGAAAAAAAAAAATCAAGAATATCCTCAGCACATAGAGACAGGTGGTCTAATATGCTAGGTCTGATTTGACTTCCAGAGATAATTTATGCTTCTGTCTTTCTGAAAATAAAGCTGTATCATAAGGCAATATTATGCTCTAAGCATAAATAGAGAGAGGCAAAGCAATATTAGTTGGTCAGCTATTATATACCAAGTACTTTGTATGGTTAATTCATATACCCAATGAGAAATTTCAGGGAAATTCAGAAAAAAATGTAAGTGGCTTAAAAATTATATATCTAGATGCGAACACAAGAATTGACAAATCTAAAGGCTAAACTCTTTCCATATGATGATGGTGTGATTCTGGGCTCTCTTTGCCAATAGGACACCTCTGTAACTGCAGACAAGCCTTCCTATCTGTGTGGGCT
>NW_022196904.1:143048659-143051763 GCF_008632895.1 Mastomys coucha
GCCCAGCGGGCTTCAGTTTCTTTATTGAACAAGCAGGTCCTGGATGAAAACAATACTAAAAATGTTTAAAGCTTTTATAGCTAGCAACATGTATAATTTATTATTGAAAATCTCTCTAAAAGTTCTGAGCACTGTCATGAGTTTTCATTTTTATTAACAACAACAATGGAATAAAAACATTCTATATGAAATGAAAATAATGGAAATGATGAAAGTGGGTATTACTGCATCTTACACTTTTGAGAATATTTTTGAGCTAGAGAGTAGCTTAGTGGATGAGTATACCTGTTGCTCTTCAGAGAACCTGAGTTTGGTTCCCAGCATCTACATGGTTGTTCATAACCATCCTTAACTCCAGTGCTAAGAGATATGACACCCTCTTCTGACCTCCTTAGGTACTGAACACAAGTGGTATACATACATGTAGGCAGGCAAAACACTCATACACATAAATCTTAAAAGAATCTCTCCTTTATCATTTTGGATAGTCATCAGGATTTGTTCTGGCTTTCAGCAGGAGTGATCACTACCTTTTAGAAGTACCATTCCTCACAGTACAACTCAAAGCTCTTAAACTTCATCTCAGGCTAAAGTTATCTGCACTCACTCCTTCTACTGGTCCTCCCCCCCCCTTTTTTTTTCCTTTCCTGGGGTCTCCTCTATCTGACAATTCTTCAAACATATTGAGACAGATTTTGTATTTTATTTTACACTGTACATAACTTAGGGTCTAGGAGTGTAACTAAGTTGGAAGAGTCCCTGTCTGACATGCATGAAGCTTGATCCCCAGCACTATATAAAACCATATGCTATCCCTATAATCCTAGTGAAGTGAGGAGAATCCGAAGATCAAGTTCATCCTCTGTTTCATAGAGAGTTCAAAAACAGCCAGAGTCAAACCTTGTCTCAATACTCCACAGAAAGGAATAAAGAAAATTAACTCAAGAAAGAGGGGAGTCTGGAGTATAAGAAAGTACCATGGGGGCTGAGGAGATGGCTCAGTCATTAAAAGTACTGGCTGCTCTTCCAGAGATCCTAAGTTAAATTCCCAGCAGCTACATGGTGGCTTACAACCATCTGTAGTGGGATCTGATGCCTTCTTCTAGTATGTCTGAAGACAGCAACAGTGTGTTCCTACACATAAAATAAATTTAATTAATTAAAAGTTGTAAAAGTGTAATTAATTAAAAGTTCCATGATCAAATATATATATATATATATATATATATATATATATATACTTACATGAAAATGTCATTATAACACCGAGTCTTATCTACAGTGAATATTAACTTTTTAAAAAGGCAACTTGGAGCTCAGGAGATAGCTCAGGTGGTAAAATGCATTAGGAGCCAAATTTTACTTCTAGCACTGTATTAGTCAGGGTTCTCTAGTCACAGAACTTATGGAATGAATATTCCAATATATATTGCATATATATATGGAATTTATTGGAATGACGAAGAGGCTGCAGTCCAACTAATCTAACAATGGCCAGCTGTGAATGTCAAGTCCAAGAATCTACTTGTTGCTCAGTCCCATGAGACTGAGTGTTTTAGCTGATCTTCTGTATAAGCTGGAATCCCAAAGAAGTAGGCTCCAATTGAAGTTCTGGCAAAGTGAGTGCAAGCAGGTGAAAATCAAATAACCCCTCCTTTTTCCCACTGTCCTTACATAGGCCTTCAGCAGAAGGCATAGCCAGATTAAAGGTATGCCACAAGGTCAGGATCAAAACCCTGTTTCTTCCAGCCTCAGGATCTGGATCAAAGGTATGACTGCCATTTCTGGCATTCCAGAGATAATCCCACTGACAACTGAGACTAGCCATCACAAGCACTGCTGTGAAAAACCTGGCATAGTGGTATGCCTTTGTGATCCCAACCCTAGGGCTCTCTGGCAAATCAGCCTAACCTAGTGGTGAGTCTCAGATCCCAATAAGAGACTTTATCTCAAAATTGAAAATAGAAGACTCCTGAAGAATGACACTTGACCTCTTGACTGCTCCATACATACACATGCACATACATCTGCACACCACACACAAAAGTAAAAAGTAAAAATAAATCTTTAAAATGGATTTAAGACCTAAACATAAAATGCTTACAAGAAACATAAAAAGAAATATTCCTGACCTTGGTCTGAGCAAAAGATTCAAGAGATGGAACTAAACACATGAACCACAGCGCAAAAATAGGTAAGGGAGGCAGCATCGAGCTAAAAGCTTATGCACAGCAAAGGAAGCAACAGAATAGAAACATAGCCACAGAATCAGATACAATATTTGAAAATTATACATCAGAATCAGTGAATATTTATGAACTAAGAACCTGAATAAGCATTTCCCTCAGAAGATATACCAATAGCCAACAGGTATCTAAGAAGATACTCAGTGTCATAAATCAAGAATTGTATAAATAAAAACCACAATACAGGACCTCAACCATGTTGAGATGGCTACTATCAAAAACAAAAGATAGGGCTGGAGAGATGGCTTGGCAGTTTAAAATGTTGGCCGTTCTTCCAGAGGACCAGGGTTTAGTTCTGAGCACCCTCATGATGGTTCACAACCATCTGTAACTCCAGTTCCAGGGGACCCAATACTGTTCTGCCTCGGGCACAGCACGCACATGGCACACATATGTACACACATGCAGATAAAATCGCAATTATATAAAATAAAGACATTGGAATTAAGAAATTAAAGACAATACTTTTGTCAAAGATGCAAAGAGGGCCGGGCGGTGGTGGCACACACCTTTAATCCCAGCACTTGGGAGACAGATGCAGGCGGATTTCTGAGTTCGAGGTCAGCCTGGTCTACAGAGTGAGTTCCAGGACAGCCTGGTCTATACAGAGAAACCCTGTCTTGAAACAAACAAACAAATAAACAAAAAGATGCAAAGAAGGAGAAACCCTTATAAATTGTTGGGAAAGGAAAGGGATGCAGCCACTATTAAGACACAATATAGAACTTACTCAAAAAATTAACAATGAAACTATCATATGATATAGACACCTCACCTATTAGTACCTACTGGGAATATCTGGCATCATGTTCTGAAAGAGATGCAGGCATAATGTTTTTGTGCATTGTGTAAAGATTA
>NW_022196904.1:143051921-143081014 GCF_008632895.1 Mastomys coucha
AAGATTACCTTTGTGTTGTTCAAATGCTGACTTCTCTACCCTCGCATCTTGCTGCAATCCAGACACGGCATTGCAATGCTTACTCTAAGTATCTCCTGTTTCAAGTTCGTCTGCACATTGCTCCCCATTTATTCTGACTTACCAATAAGAGCTGATCAGCCAGTGGCTGGGGAGAAGAGAGGATAAGGCTTGGGTTCTGCCAGCCAGGGAAAGGGGAGTGGGTGGGATTGGGGTCCAGAGAAACATCATGGAAAAACACCCGAAACCCAGGGAGTCAGACCAATACTAAAATGCAAGTATCTTGGGGATTCTGTTTAGATGATTAAAATAGATTATTAACTGCCTAGTTATTGAGTCATAAAGCTTATCAAATAAATCTTTTTTTTTTCCTTTGGTTTTCGAGACAGGGTTTCTCTGTGTAGCCCTGGCTGTCCTGGAACTCATTCTATAGACCAGGCTGGCCTTGAACTCAGAACCACCACCACCACCACCACCACCACCACCACCGCCTGGCAAAGATTTATTTATTATATGTAAGTACACTGTAGCCATCTTCAGCTGCACCAGAAGAGGGCGTCAGATCTCATTACAGGTGATTGTGAGCCACCATGTGGTTGCTGGGATTTGAACTCTGGACCTTTGGAAGAACAGACAGTGCTCTTAACCCACTGAGCGATCTCACCAGCCCCAAGTAAATCTTACAGTCTCTAATTCATTTGGGAGCTAGCCAGCAGGGATAAAGAAAAACTGCCACTTTTAAAAGTTTGGATATACATAGAGACACTGGTACTCCTGGTCTCCTTGAAGGCACTATTGACAGTAGCTAAGATGTGGAAACAACCTAAATGTCCACCAAAAAGACTGAATGCAGAAAGTGTGGTAAACACATGTAAAGAAGTATTGTCCATCCTTTAATTTTTTTAAAGATTTATTTATTTCATGTATGCAAATACACTGTAGCTGTACAGATGGTTGCTGGGAATTGAATTTTTAGGACCTCTGCCTGCTCTGGTCAAGCCCGCTCGCTTAGGCCCAAAGATTTATTTATTATTATATATAAGAGGGAGTCAGATCTCATTACGGGTGGTTGTGAGCCACCATGTGGTTGTTGGGATTTGAACTCATAACTCCTAAGAACAGTCAATATTCTTACCCACTGAGCCATCTTGCCAGGCCCCTTGTTCATACTTTATAAAGAAGAAAACCAGCTGGGTGGTGGTGGTGCATACCTTTAATCCCAGCACTTGGGAGGCAGAGACAGGTGGATTTCTGAGTTCGAGGCCAGCCTGGTATACAGAGTGAGTTCCAGGACAGCCAAGGCTACACAGAGAAACCATCTCAAAAAAACCAAAAAAAAAAAAAAAAAAAAAAAAAAAAAAAAAAAAAAAAAAAAAAAAAAAAAAAAAAGCATTATGTCTGTATTCAAAATAATATCTTTTGAGCCATGACTTCAATATTTGAGAACTGGTATCCTTTATTTCCATGAATGCTTTCCTTGTCTCCAGTTATTATCTGAGTTCTTTTTAGAGTCAATTTAAAACAAATTTATCTCTATTCTTGAGCTTCACAATTATGCCTAAAAGCTACAATCTTTCATGTAAAGACTAGTACATTATATTTGTATATATGTCCCTAAAGAACATTGCTTCCATATGATAAGGCTCAGGGTAGCAGATTAGATAAGTGGATAATTATTGTGCTTTCACTTTGGTCTCCTGAGAGATTTCTTAGCCCAATGTAAACATTCAAAATTACTGCTTCCTTTCTGGTTTAGGGTCCATGTTTTAAAACTATTTTCTTTTGTCTGAAAGTTTATTCCATATCAATTATTCATATGAAAACACAGAGGACTCTGAATAAGTAATGCAATAATAATCAGAAAGAATAATACTGTGGGAGAGCCTTTCTGGCAGTGACAACCTCCCTACGAGAACATGCCTCTCGCAAAGGAAGGATCTCCTTCACCCCTCTCCAGAAGAGAAGAGGAAACACAAGAAAAAGCACCTGGTGCAGAGCCCCAATTCCTACTTTATGAAGGTGAAATGTCCAGGATGCTATGAAATCACCATGGTCTTTAGCCATGCACAAACGGTAGTCTTGTGTGTTGGCTGCTCCGCTGTCCTGTTAGCCTACAGGTGGAAAAGCAAGGCTGACAGAAGGATGCTCCTACAGGAGGAAGCAGCGCTGAGAGCCCCCATTGAAGATGAGTGGGAACCTTCCCAGTAAACACATTTTGGATTAAAAAAAAAAAAAATGCTGTAGGAGGTTTAACAATGTCTGACCTCAAGACTTAATTATACTACACATGGTTGCCTTTAATCCCAGTACTCAGAAAGTAGAGGCATGTGGATTTCTGTGAGTTCAAGGTATACTTCATACACTGTGATAATATATAGACTGACTACATAAAGAACTGAGAAGAAAATTAAATACCAAAAAAACCATCTAGGGTCTGGAGAGATGACTCAGCACGTAAGAGCACTTGCTGCCCTTGCAGTTTGGTTCTAGGAATCCATGTGGTGGCTCACAACTATCGGTAGCTCCCCTTCCAGGGGAATCTACCCTAGCCTTCTGGACTCTTTAGGCACAGCATGCATGTGGTACACTAATATACATGCAGTCAAAACAACCATACACATAAAATAAAAATAAAAAATTTTAATTACTTAAAGTTAAAATTACTTTCATTTATATGTGCGTGTGGTAAGTATTGAGCATGTTAGGCAAGCACTTGACTGCTAAGCTATTTCTATAGCCCAAAGTTTGTATTAATTTGTATTAATGAGTAAACATCAAACAGTGATGTTTTCTAAACACAAAGGACTTAAGCTGCAGTATACCTATAAAATAAATATCTCTTTAAAAGAACTCTTAAGTACCATTTTTTAAACTAAAGCTGTCCCCAGTTGTTAAAAGAGTTTATTCACTTATTTGAAAAATATTTCTTCATCATCATACCAGGCATAAGGAGAAGGCAGATTTTTTCACTGCAAAAGAATATATCTATAAAGAACAAAGGTACATATAAAACAAATTATCCTAAGGATAAAAGTTTGTTTTTAAAAGACATGCAAAGCCGGGGCGGTGGTGGCGCACGCCTTTAATCCCAGCACTTGGGAGGCAGAGACAGGCGGATTTCTGAGTTCGAGGCCAGCCTGGTCTACAGAGTGAGTTCCAGGACAGTCAGGGCTATACAGAGAAACCCTGTCTCCAAAAAAAAAAAAAAAAAAAAAAAAAAAAGACATGCAAGACATCTCAATCAAATAAAGCCGCATATTACCTAATCTGACAACCTGTGTTTCACCTGGCATGGAACTCACGTGACAGGAGGAGAGAACAAACTTCTGCAAGTTGTCCTGATGTCCACATTAATGACACGATACATACATGCCCCCTACAAACAGATATATACATGAGGGTTTCCTACAGGTGTTATACAGGGAAGCAAACCTGGAGAAGAGATATGAAAGCCTGGTGTAGACTGACTTCATCAACCTGGATCAGACTTCAGAGGGTATAACAATAGACAGTTTATTCCCAATGTATTTAAGCCCAATATAATTTGTAAATAAGTTTCCTGGTGCACAAAGAAGCACAATTACATTGAGACTCAACTAATGCTACATGTCATTTCTTCCAAGAAGATGGGTTCCAAGATGCATTACCTGCACTAACTTAGAGCCTAAGGGTCTGGCCTGGTCTCAGACATACAGTGTCGAGATCATCTGAGCTATTAGTCACCTTTGGTCTTGGTTATAGAAGCTTGGAGGAACCTGTAGCTATAAGGGTCATTTAAATTACTGCCTACCTCTGGTCCTGGTTATAGGAACTTGACATGGCTGGCCCAACACATAACACAGATTTGAAGCTGCCTGCAGCTTTAGGACCTGGATTCTTCCCAGGTAGAGGACGGGGACCTGGAAAAAGAGGGTTTGAAATTTGGGTGGAATAAACGAAACCAAGGCAAATATTCTGATCAAGGTTCAAATTTTACTGAGGGAATCAGGTATATATAGGAAGTACAGCTAGGTTCCATGATATTTGCATAACGTAAACATTGCAGTAAATCTCAGGTGCCAGTGTCTCTGCAACTTGGTAGCTCTGTCTGCTTCGAAGAGAGGTGACTGTCCACAGAGAGCCTTTGTTTAGCTCCCCAGGTGGGATAGCCGCTTCCAGGTGGAGGCTGGCAGTAAATTGGATGGCTTGGCTAATGGAGGAGATTACAGCAGATCACCAGGCTGTTAATCACTTCCAATTCTCAGCTTTCTGGATGGAAGAATGGGTTTTTCATATTTCCCATTGGAAAAATAACCTTGTGTGCCTACATTCCTGGTTTCTCTGGAGATCTGTGGCACAAGGACCTTCACACTTTGCTCCTAACATACATATATACATACATACACACTAAGTAAATATCATTTTAGTGTTTACTTTTGTATCTGTGATTATGTGCATGTGGGAATAGGTACATGAAGAACAAGGTGTTGGATCCCTTGGAATTGTAATTACAGGTTAGTTGTAAACCACCCAGTGTGGGAGCTAGGAACCAAATTTGAGTCTTCTACTAGAGCAATAAATATAACTGCTGAGCCATTCTTCCACCCCTAAATATAATTGGGTTTTTGTTTGTTTGTTTGATTGATTGATTTTTCAAGACAGGGTTTCTCTGTATAGCCCTGGCTGTTCTGGAACTCACTCTGTAGACTAGGCTGGCCTTGAACTCAGAAATCTGCCTGCCTCTGCCTCCCAAGCGCTGGGATTAAAGGCGTGCTCCACCACCACTCGGTGAGACAGGGTCTTACAATGTAGCTCTGACTGTCTTGGAACTCACAGGGATCCACCCACCTCTGTCTGTAGGGTGATGGGAATAAAAGTATGCACACTATACCCGGTTCCTAAATATACTCTTAAAGTAGATGGAAGGTCTCAGAGTTCAAGGTCATCTGGGATTAAAGGTCTGGTGGCACACACCTTTAATCTGAGCCACATCTTCTGCTGCAGACCTAGGTAAGGCCTTTGGAAGAAGGAAAGCTCTTCTTTGCCTCCTTGCCTTGTGGGACCAAGCAACTGCTGGATCCTTGGATTCATAGCTGCTACTGACCATTGATGGGAGTTGGACTACAGAATGTGAGTATCAACAAATTCCCTTACTATATAGAGACTACTCATACATTTTGTGACTCTAGAGAACCCTGACTAATATAAGCCCTCAAGGGATGCCTGGCTCCATAGTAAGTTTCTTTGGTTATCACAGGAAACCTGTATAAATTATTACCCAGGTCTAAGCACTCTGATTGGGATAAGGTAATTCATTTGGGGGCAAACAAAAATGCAGTGTCATTAAGTTAGGGCTGGCTGCCACATCTTCACACATGGCTGTATGTCATGTACATGCCTAGTGCCCTCAAAGATCAGAAGAAGGCATCCAATCCTCTGGAACTGAAGTTACAGCTGTGAGACACCATGTGGATGCTAAGATTTGAACCCAAGTCCCTGGAAGAGCTGCCAGTATTTTAAAATGCTGCGCCATCTCTCCAACATTCAATATTGTTTTTGAGACAGGGACTTACTATGTGGCTTTGGCTGGCCTAGGACTCACAAAGATTCACCTGCCTCAGCTTCCTGAGTACTGAGATTAAAGGCAAGTGCCACCACATCCGTTTTACAAGTTTTTTTAAAATGAATATACATATAAAGTAATAATACCTTTAAAAACAGGAGAAAACATAAGGATGATATTGTTGTGAGGTATGTACCAGAAAGGACTACTTGAACAGGGTTGTTTAAGCCAATAGAAAGACTTTATTAGGGGCCTTCAACTATGTTGGATGTTCAGCACCTCAGTATAGTCTTGAGCCTTTGAGCTTTTAAACAAAAACTACACCCTAGGTTGACACATGTCAGCTAGCCAGAAGCAGAACTACAGGAGCCAAAAAGCAAGGTCAGTATATTTAGGGACTTTACCAGTATATGAAACTTTGATGGACTTCAATGGATTATGTCTTTGTTCTTGTTTTAGCAGCTATTGCTGCCTGGATACATGCTGGGTTTTATAGCATTAATGGTATGTTATTAGTTGTGCTAAGGTCTGGAGGCCTCTAACAGTGTGGTGATATCTGATACCCTTTCTCAGCTTTTTTTTTTTTTTTTTTTTTTTTTTAAGGCAGGGTCTCTCTCACATAGGCCAGATGACTTTCAACACTTCAGTAAAGTATTCTTTGACTCCTGATGCTCCTGCCTCTATCTTGGACTGAGTACTGTAATTATAGATGTGCCACCACCAAACCTGGCCCCTTCTCAGCTCTTTTTGAAACAAGGTCTGTGTATCCCTGGCTGTCCTGGAACTTGCTCTGTAGACCAGGCTGACCTCTAACTCAGATTCACCTGCCTCTGCTTCCCACATGCTGGGATTAAAGGCATGTACTATCATGTTCAACAAAAATCTTATTTTCGATGTCTTTGTTTTGTTTTTTCACTGTGTAGCCCTGGCTGTCCTGGAACCCTGTTCTGTAGATCAGGCTGTGATCTACCTGCCTCTGCCTCCTGAGCAGAGGTGTTTTCCACCACCATCCGGCTATGTCTTTAATTCCTGTCCCCTATTATATCACTCCATGTACTTTCTTTGAATTTATCTTATAATTCACTCACACTTAGTATATGACAGTTACGTTCTGGTTGTGAATGTAACTGGATCTCAGATTCAACTAAAATAATGTTGGGCACTGCTGTGAGAGATTTTTGTGGTCAGATTATTTGAGGTGCTGAAGACCCACCGATGGGTAGTCCTCAAAAAAAAAAAAAAGGAGATAAAGCTGAAACTTGATTTTGCTGGTGCTGTTACTCTTGTGGAAGCACATTCCTTTGCTGATCTTAGAACTAGCATCTTCATGCTTCCAACATAGGCTGAAGACCATCATCTCTCCAGGAATCCTCCAGGATGACAGGACCAGATTGGGACTGAGACACATGCCCTTGTAGACTGAGTAGCTACTAAAATCTTGGGCTTCTGGTGAGTTGGCTATTGGTATAGTACAGGAATGAACTGTGTAAGCCAATCTATCAAGCCCTCTATTAACATATATTCACTCTACTGAAGCAGTGGTTCTCAACCTTAATGCTTCCACCTTTAAAACAGATCCTCGTGTTGTAGTGAACCCTAACCATAACATTTTCATTGTTACTTTGTAACTGTAATTTTGATACTGTATGGATCATAAGATAAATATCTGATATGTGAAAGGATCACTTGACCCCCAAAGGGGCTGTGACCTCCAGGTTGAGAACCACTGCTCCAGCGACTCCTAATACACAATTTCCTACTTTCTCATAGGAAATTTTACTTTCTTGTAGGAAATTTCCTACTTGGTGCTTTAGCTGTACCCTAAAACTGTTAAGTTTTGCTTTTAGTTTTTTTGGTTTTTGTTTTTGTTTTTGTTTTTTGGAGGAGGGGCAGTTCATGAGGCCAGCAATTGAAGATGAACTTAAATTCCTGATTCTGCCCTCACCTCCCAAAGTACTGAGATTATAGTTAGAGCCACCACATGCCTGACTCTGATGCATCAATATGTATATCATGCAGTTTAAAATATTTTCTACTGCTGGGCGGTGGTGGTGAACGCCTCTAATCCCAGCACTTGGGAGGCAGAGGCAGGAGGATTTCTGAGTTCAAGGCCAGCCTGGTCTACAGAGTGAGTCCAGTACTAGCCAGGGCTACACAGAGAAACCCTGTGTCAAAAAAAAAAAAAAATTTTTTTTTTCTACTTTCCATTGTTTTCTTGATCAGTTCACAGACTAGGTAGATCTATTTGGTTTCTGAACATAATTTTGTTTTCTATTTGTTTACTCTTTATTTCTAACCAGAAAACATGATTTGGTATCACCCAAGTTCATTCTTTAAATGTGTAGACTAAAGTGGACACGGTGGCACACACCTTTAATCCCAGTCCTTGGGAAGCAAAGACAGGCAGGCAGACTTCTAAGTCTGAAGTCTACATGGTGAGTTTCAGTACAGCAAGGGCTATGGTATATAGAGTCTGTTTTAATAAGAAAGTAATTAAAAAGTAATTAAGTCTGAATAAATATTTAATTTTGGGGTTTTTTTTGTTGTTGTTGTTGTTGTTTTTTCGAGACACTATAGTCCTGGCTGTCCCAGAACTCACTCTGTAGACCAGGTTGGCCTTGAACTCAGAAATCCACATGCCTCTGCCTCCCAAATCATGGGATTAAAGGTGTGCCTCAGCCTCACCACCGCCCAGCCTGAATAAATATTTTCATGCTTCAAGGACAAAAAATGACCTCAGACCTTTTACAGGCAGTGATGGTGACTTATGTCAACTTGAGTGGATAAAGCAACTTCTAAGAGATGAGTGAGGTATACTTCTGGGTATGCCTGAAGAGTTTGTCAGAGAAAATTAGATCATGAACACTGTACTATAGTGAGTAGACTAATGATTATAATAATGATTGAGTCAAACTATGAGGGCTTGGAATTGTGCAAGTCCTGGAAGGTCAGAGGCCTAGTGGAAGAAGTGGCAGCTGGTGTGTGCCCCTTGGAAGCTGAATCTTACACCGCTTATATATCAGTTCTTTTCTTCTTATTCAAGAAACAAATAGCCTTTGCCACACACTCCCACTCCAAAACTTGCTAATGCCAAGCACAAATTGCACCCTCTGAAACCTGAGTCCAAATTAATTTTTTTCCCCATTTAAATTGTCTGCTTAGGTATTCTGATCACAACACAAAACTAATAAATAGTGGCCAACCAACAAAAGACATTTTGTAAATGAGGCTTTAAAAACTAAGCATGACCTGAGTTTGCTAGCTCTTGGTCTAAATGGCCAAGTACTCAGTACTTCAGTAATTGTGAAAACCTGTTACCTCACTCATGAAAGTTTGTTTCATAACTCTTGAAAATTAATTATTACCTTACCTTGCCTTCTTTTTAAGAGTCAATTCTGTTTGCTCTTAGGTGATCGGATTTGGGAATTCAGACATCATAGCTGCCAACATTGCAACACTGGGTGGCTTAAGGCTGCCTACTTCTCTCTAACCTTCAGGTTCCTTATCCAGAGATCATCCATTACTACTTGGTGAGGTAGATATAATTATACCTATTTTACAAATAAAACCTGAAGGGTCCAAAAAATACACGTTTCCCAATCCAGAACTTCTATTTTCAAATCCAATACTTATAGTAAGCTAGTTGATTAATCCAGTCACGTTAACAACAATGTGTTAAGGAATTAAAGTGCATCGTTCATTCCCAGGTGAGACGAGCTAGGCGGTGTGAGTGACGTTGTTCCCCTTCAATTCGAACACTCGTGAGGCAGAGGCAGGCGGATTTCTGCCTGACAGCCAGGGCTACATAGAAAAAGCCTGTCTCAAAATAAAAATTAAGACACCCACTCAAACGGACTCGCTAGAGGGAATAAAGCACCAAAGCAGCAGACTTCTAGAACCAGGGTGCTGAGGCTTGCAAGCTGAACAAACTCAGCGGAAATGGCTGTCTACAGCGCACCCGACCTTGCTGCGGTGACCCCAGCCCCAAGGCTGCGCGGCCCGTTAAGGTCTCCCCCGCTTAACAACGAACGGAAGGGCCTGGCATCTAAAAATATCACCTTAGATAATCCTTCTTAAATGTGCTTTCGTCTTTTTCCTAAAAACAGACGCTGTCAACACTATGGCCTCTATCAATCACAGCCTTGGCCTCCGGACTGATTCAGCTTAGCGACCCGTCCCTTCCCAAGAATACTGACTTTCCATATTATTCCCTTCACAGACCAGGTCAAGGCACCCCAAGGACGACACTGGACGGTTAAATGAAATCACCCAAGAATAAAACCCCGATTTTCTCAGCTGAGAGACTTCGGGGGGCGCATCCTGTGACAGTCTCCAGGCTTTTCTCCGCCCAGTCAGTGACGGGGACCTCGTGACTCCAAAGCACGGCGCAACCTTGCCACTGGGAGAACGGAGGCGGAGCCCCAAACCCAGGCTCTCTGGGTCAGCCCCCGACGGCCCGCGCGTGCGCAGTGTCTCGCCTAGGGATCTCTTTCCCGCCGCTCACCCTAGGAAGCCAAACGCCAAATCTGTCCCCGCGCAGCTGCCGCCGCCGGGGCGCCCGCCCAGCCCAAGGCGCGCCTGCGCACGTCCCCACGCACGCTCCGGCGTACGGCGGCGGCCAGGGGTCGCGAGCCGGTGGGAGACCCGCGCGCGCGGAGCAGCCCGGGGAGTCGGCGCTTCTTTCCCTCCCTCCCCCCCACTCCCCTCCCCGCTCCCTTCCCCCCTCCCCAAGAATGTTCCGCTACGAGGTGAGTGGCTGCGACCGGAAGTGACCCCTCCCTCGCCCGCGCGCCCCTTTTTTTTCCCCCTCTGCTACCCGTCGCGCGGGTCTGCCGGTGCGGCTGAGGAGGGGGCAGGGCGCGGGCGGCTGGGAACCCCGCTTCGGCCGCGGGGCTCGGGTGCGGCCCGCAGCGCACCCCGGGGGGGGCGGGACTGGCGAGAGCCGGCCGCTGGTTTGCGGCGGGGAGAGCCCGTTAAGTGCGGTAACCTGACCCTTTGCTCGCGCCTCCGCTCAGGGAGCTGCCTTGGAGACCTGCACGGCTCCTACTCGGTGGCTTTTCCAGAGGCAGAATCCCCCGGGGAAGGCCCACGGAAGCGTTTCCCGCCCTGCACCCGGAACCCCTTCACCCGGATTACACACACCCCTGTGCACGCGGGCAGCCGTCAGGTCGAGGGGCAGGGACTGGCCCTTGGGCAGAGACTTTTTCGTCGGCTTGTAAAGAAGGCTGGGAGTGGGGAGGGGGGCGTGTCCAGCCGAAGTTCCTTCTAGGTGAATGGATTAGTGAGGGTTTGGTGACGTTGGTTGGAGAACGTAGTTGTTTGCCGACAGTCACTTCACTGCTGGGTGACCTTGAACCATTCCTAATCTTGGGGTGAAACAGGCTCCGGGTTTTTAGTTTGAGGACTGAGCTGCGGAAATCCTTACTAAGTCATCCTGATTCGGTCCAGTCGATCGTTGTGATTTCATAGAGAATTGCTAGAAGTTGCCTCTTGTGCGGAGGTGATTGCAGGGCCGGCTCTTTAGGGGAGGAAGATTGAGTAGAAGTTCCCAGGTAAGTTATAGCCCAAGCTGTTCCTCTAGAGTGTGGCATTCCAATTTGGAATCTTTGAACATTGGGAACAGTATAGAGTGCTTGATTTTACATTTGTGACTCAACTCACTTTGGGTAAAACTGATGAGATACTGTGAATAGAAGTTACCAGAAGCAAAGAAAACTTGGTAAACTGAATAAATCAGAATTGGGAAAAATGATTAAAATTAGGATACACCAAGCTTATCTAGTGATCTTTACTCCCTTGAGGCTTCGACAGGAGAATCAGGAGTTCTAAGCTAGCCTGTACCTGGAGAAATAGTAACCAAAACAAAACAAATTAAAACATACCCAAGATGTTAATAGTAATAATAGCTTTTATTCAGCTTTCTATGATCTTTGCCTTGTTTAATCCTTACACATTTCTTTCATCAAGTTGTGTTTGGCTCAGAATTATAGTTTAGGGAACGGAGGTTTAGTGCCTAGTACAGAGTCTGAGACATGGTAGGCCCTCAAACGGTGTGGGAGCTGAAGAGATGGCTGCTGTTCCACAAACCTCAGGTTCAGGTCCCAGCACCCACATGGCAGCGCACAACTTGTAACTACAGCTGTAGGGATCCTAGCATCATCACAGACAACTTTGTAAGAGTAGAACAAGAAGTTGTGATTGTTTTTTAATGCTTAACTTAAATTGTAGCTGAGAACGATTGGGTTTTTTGCTTTCTGGCTAGAGTTTAGTCCTACAGGAAAGAGGAAGAAAGATGGACAGATTTAAAAGCATTGGGAAAATGACAGGGATGTAGTGAGGAAAATGTAATTTTGTTGAAAAAGTTACATGAAACTCAAGATAATAAAGTGCTCATTTATAACTACCACTACTTCAAACAGTGATATAAAGGGATTGTGTGTCTTATAGTGTTATAGTCATTAAAAAGGCCCAACTTTAAATGACTACATAAATGTCATGAGAAGTTAATCGGTTTTTTTTTTTGTTGTTGTTGTTTGTTTGTTTTTAGTCTTTGGAGGATTGTCCTCTAGATGAAGATGAAGATGCATTTCAAGGCCTGGGAGAAGAAGATGAAGAAATTGATCAATTTAATGATGATACATTTGGGTCAGGTGCAGTTGGTAAGTGACATTTTATATTGTCTTTGTTGATCTCAAGTACTTTGGTGTTAGGTCACCCTCTAATATGAGTTTTCTGTGTTTGCATGTGTGTGTGGATGTGGGTAAGCATGTTCCATGGCTGTCTTGTGAAGGCCAAAGGAAGACCTCGAGTTGGAGCTCACATTCTACCTTGTGGAGACAGGATCTCTCTTGTTTCTTCCACAGAACTATATATTTAAGGCTAGGTGGCCCAGAGTTTTGGGTCATTCTTGTGTCTCCATCTCCTGTCCCAAAGTAAATACTGTAGTGTTCCATGGGGGATTGCAGATGTTGACCAGTGCACCCATCTGTGTTCTGGGGGTTGGACTGAGGTTGTCAGACTTGTGCATAAATTGGTTTTATTCACTCAGGTGAGCTGGGTGTTTTTCCTGACCCAGTTTTGTTTATATAATACAGCCTTCACTAAGTCATAGCAATTCATCTTCAGTTCTGCTCACCAGGGCCTCTTTGCCTCACCTATAATACCAGGTATTCTTGCTTCTCTGTAGCTATAGGTTGCCAGTATAAGGAATTTAAATAATTGGAGAAGTAGACACTTAAATGAGGTTGAAGTAATCATGAATAAAGGACGGTTTGTAGAGAATGCAAGGAAAACTGGTGGCTGTATCAAATTTTGATGTAGTATGTAAGACATTTTAAAATTCACTTTACCACAGTCAGATGGAGAAAGAACTTGAGTTCTAGGCTAGCCTATACTACATGGAAAAACCTGTGTTCCAGAAAAGGGGAAGAAAAGCCAGGCAGTGGTGGCACATACCTTTAATCCTAGCATTTGGGAGGCAGAGGCAGGCCGAGCTCTGAGTTCCAGGAGTGTCTCAGTCTCACACATACCCTCAAGTGGGAGGAAGCTCCTAGGCTACCACTAGAATATTGCAAAATAATTTCCACTCTCTCAGAAGCTTTTCAGTACAGTGAAAACACTATACAAAGAACTTGGCTGATAAAATGTCACCATAAATTAGTAAAAGTCCATAGAACGAGTTCATACTTCAGAAGAAGAAGAAGTAGAGCACCTGGATGACTACCTAAAATGTAGATACGCCTGCTTCAGCTTGTGGAATGCAGCAGTAATGGTGTTTACGTTGCAGTGTGTATAAATATTCGTTATTTCTTTGGAATTGCTGAAGGTCAGTCTGTACAAGTGTTTCAAGTTAAATAATAAAGAGCCGGGTGGTGGTGGCACACGCCTTTAATCCCAGCACTTGGGAGGCAGAGGCAGGCGAATTTCTGAGTTCGGGGCCAGCCTGGTCTACAGAGTGAGTTCCAGGACAGCCAGGGCTACACAGAGAAACCCTGTCTTGAAAAACAAAACAAAACAGTGGATACTAATTTAAACAGTTTAAAGTCTTTGAGGCTCACAGAGTTAAATGAAGTGGCAAAAATGGAAAGGTTTGTTTTTGTCTACCATTTACAAAAGTCAGTAGAAAACTAAAACTGTCCTGAGGGAGAGCAACAAGAAAGACGGATGACAGTAGAAGCAGTGCTTGGTAGAGACAAGAGTTAAAGAATCTTGGAAGGTAGCCAGAGTTAGGAGATGAGATTGTTCAAGAGAATGACATGATCCAAGATGCCTTTGTCTGTCTCCATGGAGATAGCAAAGGAAGCTATGTAGACTAGAATTACAAGCACTGAGAAGTGATACAAATTGCAAATTGTATTTAGAAGGTAGTTTAGCAGTAACCCCTAAGCTACAGTAAAAGCTATAAATAGTATATACTTGTGTCTAGACTTTTCTATTAAAATATTGTATAGAATGTTACCATTTTCAGCAAGTTCTTCAGAATTAAAATACATATGCTTAACATACTTAACTGAGACAGCATAGTATGTTCTCAATTTTGAACTTTGACAGAATGATCTTGCCTTCTCACTGACATTCAGAGTTTTGACAGTGCAGCCCCTCCAATCCTGTTTATCATCACAAGATAGGAACACTGACCTGAAAAGAATACCAGGGTCTACAGACTTATTTTATGTGTTCAGGTAAAGGTCCTTGGTGCATAGTAAAGAGCAGTTACTAGAATATAGAGGCAATGAGGTAAAAAGTGGCTACCTTACTTTGTACCTGAAGAAGAAGAGTGATTAAGGACTTCTTTGCCAACAAAGATTATAATGGAGAAAAGTTTTCCAAAAGTCAACTTTGTAAATTGAAATTCTTTCATCCTCTCTTTTTTTGGGGGGTGGGGGGATGTGTTTTTTTGTTTGTTTGCTTGCTTGCTTGTTTTTTTTTTTGTTTGTTTGTTTGTTTGTTTTTGAGACATGGTTTCTTTGTATGACCTTGGCTATCCTGGAACTCTGTAGACGAGGTTGGCCTTGAACTCAGAGATCTGCCTGCCTCTGCCTACCAAGTACCAGTGTCAAGCACTGCCAAGCTGATAAACTGAAATTCTTAATTCCGTACATCTTTGTTGTAGAAAAATTGGCTTCTAAGTTGATCTTAGAAGGATGCCTTAGAAGTTGTTCTTTGGAAAACCATTATAGATAGAGGGGATACAGAGTTTAAACCAGTGTGTAAAATGTTGATTTGATGATTTGTAATTAGTGGGGTCAGCACCTTGAATAATTCTTGTTAGCATAGTGGATACTTTACATTACTGGCTACAAAAGTTCTGATGACACCTTTCTATAAGAAACTTAACCTTTGTCTTCTGCATAAAAAAAGTTGCTTATCTCAGAGTAGCATAGTAATCCCTATTCATTATCTGAAAATAAGTCCACACCTTTAATCCCAGCATTTATGAGGCAGATGCTGCAAGTGGATCTCTGAATTCAAGGCCAGCCTGGTCTACAGAGTATGTTCCAGGACAGCCAGGGCTATACAGAGAAACCCTGTCTTGGGGGTAGGGGAAGCTTACTTGGCTCCATTCCCAATCATTAATATTATTAATATTTATAGCAGTTTGTTTTTCCTGTACTAAAGATTAAACCAACACCACACAAAGCAAGTGCTTAGAAATAACCTGAAGATAGGCTTTAAGTGTGGTAAAAGTTTATGGGAAGAGTTCATTGGGGTATACTGTTTTATGACCTGAAGGGATGTCCTCTTCCTTTTTTTATTCTCATCTGTCTGACCAATGCTATACTTATGTCAAACATACAGTTAAACAACTATATTTTTAGTTTATTTGTATTCATGTTTTACTCATTTGTATGTACTTACCATGTGTGACATTTTTAATTTCACTTTTTATCATATGTATTTGTGTGGTGTGTGTTCATGTTTACATGTGTGAGTATATGAAGGTTAATGCCAGGTGACTTCCTTTCTCCTACTTTATTTTTATATGGGTTGCTAGAGATAGATTTGAACTCTTGACCTCATGCTTGTGTGGCAGGTGCTCTATCCACTGAGCCATCTCCCCAGTTCCAGTCATGATTAGCCCTTGATATAGTTTCCCAAGACAGGGTTTCTCTGTGTAGCCCTGGATGTTTTGGAACTCACTCTGTAGACCAGGCTGGCCTCAAATGCATAGAGATCTCCTTGCCTGTGAGTGCTGGGATTAAAGGCATGTGCTACTGAAAAATTAGTTTGAAGTGTATTTTCCCCTTTTGAGTACAACAAGGTTACTTTTCAGAACTTCTCATAATAAAGTGGCTCCTTAAATTATTATCTATCCTTAAATTATTTTCTATAAGATGGAATTTCAAGAATAAGTGTCACTTGACCATGCATTTGGTTAAGGGGCTGAAAACCACACATGAAAGATGACTTATGTATAGAAGCTTGGGTATATTTACAACTCTTGCCTTTTCTAGTGATACAAAGTGATCCATTAATTTAAGGACACCTTAATGGGAAAAAAAAAGACACCTTAATGGGACTAATATGTTCACATCTTTCACAGAGCTCTAAATAGCAAGGCCTTAAGTCATTTGACCCCAAAATCTTGAATTTGGAAGTCCTACCTGCCTAGCTTTTTTCTATCACTAGTATTATGTATGTGATACAATTCTACTTTATATAAGTAGTACATTTTAAATACATATCTGGCCCTAAAAGTGAGGTAGCCTACATAAATACTCAAGAGTCTAAGATAAGCATCATGTTTCTTACAATGTGATTTTAAATCATCTGAATGTTTTTCTAGGGAATAAGCTAAATTATAGTTTGTTGATAGAATGGGTTCATATATAGTGGTTAAAAAGAGAAAAAAAATCAGTAGTTATATCTTGCAATTTATACATGAGAACATATTCAAGATACATTGTAGCAAAGGAGAATTAAAATCTTGTTTCTGTTATTTTCAGTGTGACTTGTCTTTGACCATCCATTTATTTTTATTTTCAGTTGGCCTTCCATGTTCCATAGAATATTCTTATAATGCAGTGTGTTACTTGCTTATTCATTGTGTTTATTTTCATTATCTGTTTTTCTTTTTGAATGTGGGAAATGTGAGGGTAGCATCCTATGTTCTTTTTTTAGTTTTGTTCTTTTTTTGAGATAGGGTTTCTCTGTATAGCTTTGGCTGTCCTAGAACTCTGTATGTAGACCAGGCTGGCCTTGAACTCAGAAATCCGCCTGCAGCATCATATGTTAACACAGTGCTTGTCATATAATAGAGGCTTAACAAATACTGAATGAAGTAGATTTAAAGACTTGGATTCTAAGTTTTTAACCTTCCTAATTCTGTGACCCTTTAATATAGTTCCTCATGTTGTAGTGACCCTCATCCATAAAATTATTTTTGTTGCTACCTCATAACTATAATTCTGGTACTGTTATAAATAATAATTTAAGTATTTTTGGAGATAGAGATTTGTCAAAGGAGTCCCAAACCATAGGTTGAGTTCCAATGGCTTAGAAGAAGATGGCAGTTAAAATTTAAAAGAAAGTCTTGTTAGTACTATAGATTTTTACTTTTTCCTAAAGTATTTGTCTGAAACATAAAATACAAAAGATAATACATAGTAGTATAAAGCTCTGTCTTCAGTTTAGAAATAAGTTTAAGAATAGTGTTCAGACACCTAATTGATACTTTAAACTGTTGATTGGTCCAAAGGCTTGGTTTTTATGGGTGGAGGGTGGAGAAAAGATTCTCACATGTATGTCCAGGTGCATACCCTTTTGCGCACGCGCATGTGCGCGTGCGTGCGTTTGTATAGACCAGAAGCAGGTGTCAGATCCTTGGAGCTAGAGTACTAGGCATCCGCAGGACCCCTAGCTTGTTATGCAGGTGCTAGGATCAAAACTCCAGTCTTCATTATTAAACAGCAAGTACTGTTAGCCACTAAGCCATTTCCCCAGAACCCCAGAACTTGTATTTTATTCCTAATGTAAGTTTTTTCTTTTTTAATAAAGAAAAGTTCAGTTTATGTATGCCATGTCTGCTTACAAAAAGTTAAATATTATAAAACCCTTTTGTTTCCTTAAGATAGATGGGAGGGAGGGAGGGATATAATTTTTTATTTTTTTATTTTTTGAGACAGGGTCTCATTGTACTACTCTGGCTGGTCTGGAACTTGTTATGTAGGCCTGGCTGACTCAGAGCTCACAGAGCTCTACCTGCCTCTGCCTCCCAGGTGCTACGGTTAAAGATGTGCACCATCCTGTGCAGCTGAGCTACATTTCTTTTCTTGTTTTTTGTTTTTGTTTTTTTTGAGACAAGGTTTCTCTGTGTAGTCCTGGCTGTCCGGAACTCACTCTGTAGACCAGGCTGGCCTCGAACTCAGAAATCCGCCTGCCTTTGCCTCCCAAGTGCTGGGATTAAAGGCGTGCGCCGCCACCACCACCTGGCTGAGCTACATTTCTTAAACTAACCTGTCTTACAGATGATGATTGGCAGGAAGCACATGAGCGCCTGGCTGAGTTGGAAGAGAAGCTACCTGTGGCAGTTGATGAACAAACAGGCAATGGAGAGAGAGATGAGATGGACTTGTTGGGTGACCATGAGGAGAATCTAGCAGAAAGGCTCAGTAAGATGGTGATTGAAAATGAGCTAGAAGATCCAGCTATCATGAGGGCAGTGCAGACCAGGCCAGTTTTACAAGTAAGTTACTCTGATTTGGAAACTCACAGTAGCTCAAACAACAACAGATAACAATAATTAAATAATAATTAAAGTACTGAGCTTTGTCATTTATTTTCTGTTTAATAACAGAATTACATGCACCATAGAAAATTATTAATTGATCAGATGGGGTGGCTCACACCTGTAATCCCAGCACTAGGGAGGCTGGGGCATGCAGATAACTGTGGGTTGGAATTAGCCTGTCTATTTATTTAGTAAGTTCAATGACAGCCTGGGCTCAGAATAAGACCCTATCTTATAAAAGAAAACAAATCAAAGGTTGATAATTCCTGATATTGGCAACTTTGTAGATGAAGTTGGGGAGTCATGTGTATTCTGGGACACAGTGACTTATTCCCCAGTTGTTCAGGTTCAAGTCTGAGAGCCACACCATTCTAGACTCTCTGTGTATGTTTTCCTTTTGGCAGCCTCAACCGGGAAGTCTGAATTCCAGCATCTGGGATGGATCTGAAGTTCTGAGGCGAATCCGTGGACCACTACTTGCTCAGGTATTAAATATTCCTCTTCAATTAGAATAACTACAGATAAGTTGGCTCCTGTTGTCATCCTGTTCTTACTGTAATCATATACAAGTATGTATCACTCACCAGTGTTACGTTGACTGCTGATGCTTCCTTCCTCAACCCTCAGATTCTAAAGGCGGAAAGAGAGTTGTTAGAACTCATAGATGTCAGTGTATGATTTGAGTTAGTTAAAAATCTAGCCAAAACTGCACATCAAGGACTGTAATGGGGCACAAAGCCAAAGGCCGATTATAAAAGGATAATGCAAAGGAACTTTATAGGAGTAATAAAATTAGTGTATGTATTTATTAAAAGTCAGAGATTTGCTGAGCAGTGGTGTTGCATGCCTTTAATCCCAGCACTTGGGAGGCAAAGACAGGCGGATTTCTGAGTTCGAGGCCAGCCTGGTCTACAGAGTGAGGTCCAGGGCAGCCAGAGCTATACAGAGAAACCCTGTCCTGAAAAATTAAAAAAAGTCAGAGAATTATATACAAAAGGATAACTTTTACTGAGTATGAGTTAAAATTAAGATAATATCTCAGTGTTTCTTTGGCATCTGTAGAGATTATTAAAATATCACAAGTTAGCTAATTTCTCTGTATCATTTTTAACCACTTCCTCAATTAGGAAATGCCTACAGTGTCTGTATTAGAATATGCCTTGCCTCAGAGGCCCCCACAGGGCCCAGAAGATGATCGGGACCTTTCTGAGCGAGCTTTACCAAGGCGGTCAACATCACCTATCATTGGAAGTCCTCCTGTTAGAGCCGTTCCTATAGGCACCCCACCTAAACAGATGGCTGTTCCCAGCTTCAACCAACAGGTACCTTTCATTAATGTATACAGCCCAGGATATTGGGAATCTGGGCAAAATTATTTGGGATCCTGGGAGGAGGGTGGATGTTGTGTGTAGGCATTAAAAGAATAGCCACTTAGAAAAGTTAGTATAAATGAGACACATTCCCTAATACCATTTGCTGCTCCTGCTGCTGCTGCTACCTTTTAACTGGGGGAGAAAAGAGTAGTTAGCCACATCAGTACATATGTCCTTTTTTTAAGTGTTTTACTGGCTGCCGGGTACATTAGCAGAAAGAATACTGAAAGCTGGGGGGAGTGGGAACACTCAGCATTGTCCACATCCCTTTTTACCTTTAAGATATCCCTGCTTTCCCTAGAGCCTGTGCAGTCCTGTTCCATAGACTTTCCTCCACCTGAAACCAGCAGCTGAAAAGGAAGGCCAATTTGGAAGGTATGGGGGGAGGGTGGTATTGGTATGGCCTAGTTAGGCTCAATATCCTAAGAAATGGTGGAGTCACAATGTATCACAACATTGCTGAGCATGGCGGCCATATCACTGAGGCTTCAGAATAGGACTTAGTTAATCCTCCAGCTTTCTTATCATTCCTTCTCCTTCAATATAACCAAAGCATATCCTCTTGGAAAAAATTTTCGAGTCAGAATGTCTGCTGGTACTTCCCTCAGATAGCATGGAAGGGTGGGGATACTGGAGAATTAGCTAAATCATCTTCAGTTAAGATGAAACTGATTTGTGAGAGGAAGTGACCAAAGGTTCTCTTTTTGAACCCATAGCCAGAGCAATTTGCTTAGAAGTAGGATTTTGCATTGAGTTCTGTGTCTCTACCAGTACTTGAGGGGAGGGAGTGTAGGAAGGCAAAAGACTGATTTCATTGAATGTAGTTTTGTTTGTGTTTGTCCTAATAGATTCTGTGTCCGAAGCCTGTTCATGTTCGGCCCCCAATGCCACCACGTTATCCTGCTCCCTATGGTGAGAGGATGTCTCCAAACCAGCTCTGCAGTGTCCCGGTATGTCCCTTTACAACATAACAGGACTATTTAATGCGAACTTCATGATCACCATTAGTATGTAGTATATACTAGATTATATGTATTTCTTGTAATCTCTCTTTTATTTTCTAGAATTTTCAGTCCCAAGATCAAAGGACAAAAGTTTACTTTGTTTCTTGCCACTTCTAAGTTCAGCTGGGCAAATATACCTGTAATCCTAGCACTCAGTAGACAGAGGCAAAAGCATTCTTAATTCCAGACTAGCCTGGTTTACATAGCAAGTGAGACTGTAGTCTCAACAAAAGAAAAAAGCACAGAAAGATTCTAAGTTCATTTTAACCTCTGGTTTCTCCTGCTTGAGCCTTTCATTCTACTGCTGTCTTTCCTGTTACACAGACATAGTATAGTATTACATAATTTCCATCCTTTTCTGATATAAGGCTCTCCAGCTTGGGAGTTTTTAATATTTAACTTTATACCAAATTTATATTGAGTTTGCTTAATATATTGATTTGCTTGTTCTATAATATGAACATAATATTCCTTTTTTTGTGTCCTTAGAACTCCTCTCTCCTGGGCCACCCTTTTCCTCCTAATGTTCCTCCTGTACTCAGTCCCCTGCAGAGAGCACAGCTTCTTGGGGGAGCACAGGTAAGCCTACGGTTTGCTGAACCCATAAAGAATCCTGCTGTCCTAAGATTCATTGCTTGACACCTTTTTATTTCACTGTTAGCCCCTTCTCTCCCTGCTGCCTTTTTGTTTTCTCAAGTTAAGTTATTAATGGAAACTGTTTACTTTTTGGTAGTGCATGCCTGTATTCCCAGCACATCGGAGGCTGAATTAGGATTATGCATGATGCCATCCTGGGCTATACAGGGAGTTCCCAAACAGTCTGAAATACATAATGAGACCCTGTCACGAAGGTGGGGGGGGACCAGTGAGGATTGCTAATTCTTCTGTGTCAAAGATCTTCTCCCTCTTTGTAGCTGCAGCCTGGACGAATGTCTCCCAGCCAGTTTGCACGGGTCCCTGGATTTGTTGGTAGCCCACTGGCTGCCATGAATCCTAAGTTGCTACAAGGGCGCGTTGGGCAGATGCTTCCCCCAGCACCAAGCTTCCGTGCCTTCTTTAGTGCTCCACCCCCCGCTACACCACCTCCACAGCAGCATCCTCCTGGCCCAGGACCTCACCTACAAAACCTAAGGTATATAAAACATGCCTCTGATCCATTGTCAGCCATCCCTTTTAGTTTTATACTGTAAAAGTTTCATAATCTCTCATTTAGTTTTATAATGTAAAAGTCTTGGGGTACTTGCTCAGTACAGTATTTGTGGAGTCCCTGGGTCCTTGAGTTGTCAAGAGAACTGCTTGAGTCTTCAGGCTATACAGGGATTAAAATTGTTAAGTATACATAGTCACATGGATATTTGTCATGCTTCCTTGCACATGATAAATTGTCTGCTTCTTTTACTTTTTCTGAAGTTTCACTTTATTACCATTTTGCAGTAAAGTACATAGTGCTCATGACTAAAGAATTACCACAAATAACAGGTGGAGACAGAAGCCAAGAAGCTAGCTGATCTCAGCTGAGTTGCTCGCTTCTACTTTATGGTTTGATAAGGAGACAGACTTGAGACTTGGTTTCTGCCTTGGTAAAATTGTGTCTTATGTAAGTCATAGCAGTTTGTGTTCTTAAGAAAAACATCAATAGAACATATATAAGTGTGGGAAAAGTTAATTTTAGTCCAAGGACCTGACTGGCAAATTGGAAACCCATGTAGCAGGCTAGAAACTAATAGTTACATTGCAGTCTTGACCTTGAAATATGACAGCTAGCAGGCTAGATACTCAGCAGAACTTTATTTCCTGGTACAGTTTACTTCTGAGTGATTTCTGGTTTGGGCTGTTAGGCTTCCCAGATTATAGAAGGCAGTTTCTTAACGTCAGTGGATTGTAAGTGTAAATGTCTATAAAATGCTTTCATGGCAGTTTCTATGCTAGGGTTTGGTTAAACTTGAGTATTGTAGCTGGTCAGGTTGACATGTAAAAGTAACTGCCACCCATACACTTTCTACACTATTCCCACAAAAAAATTAAAGCTAAATACATTAAAATATTAGGAATAAAAAAATTTGTATTGTTTTACTACTAGTGCACTGAGTTTCACAGTTAATCTTCTTGGGTTTGAGAATTGGTCACTGTGGAAGAAATATAAAAATATGCCTTTCCCTTCTAAAAGTCTGTTTATAATACACTGACTGTCCCCTTGAGTAAACTATGCAAAGTTATCCTGAATTGACCACCTTTTTAAAAATGAAGTCAATTAAGATGAGATAATCAAGGACCATTTTCCTTTTTTTTTTTTTTTTTTTTAGACCTCAGGCTCCAATGTTTAGACCAGACACAACTCACCTTCATCCACAGCACCGGCGCCTGTTGCATCAGAGGCAGCTGCAGAGTAGAAAGTGAGTAGTCATCAGTCACCTGACCTGTGAGAGGAACCTGGTGACCTGGGTGACCTGCGTTACTGGACATATACTTAGTATGGAGCTTATTTTGTTGGCCTAAATGCGGTTCTTTTATGTTTGGTTTTATTACATTTTATGCTGTATATGTACATATACATACCTTTGGGGGTCAGAAGACAGCTTGAAGGAGTTGGTTCTTATCTTCCAAGTTGGTTCTGGGGATTGAACTCCTCTATCAAGTGCTCCAACCCATTAAGCCTTATTCCTGGCCCCTCTCTTTGTTCTTTTTTCAGGGGAGGTAGAATGCATGTGTACATGTTCTGTCAGGCAGTAACACTATATGGGGGGGGGGGCAAGCTCTCTACTCTATAAGCTAGCTCTAAATAATTTCTCTGCTACATTTATTTACTTATTTTGTGTGACAGTCAGTTTTCTTCCAGCACATGGGTTCCAGGAACTGAATTCAGGGTGTAGGACTTGATGTCAAGCACTTTAAAGACTGAGCCATCTGGGTGGTTCAGATGATCTGATTTTTATCAACAAATTCATAGGTACAGTTAGGGTGGCCTTAACTCATAGTTAATGGTTGAGCTCTGACATTTATATTCCTTTTCAAATTTATAATCCCCCTCTTAACTACCTTTTTCTTTGTCTTCTAATTCAAAAGTAACCTTAAAATAGTAGCCAGCTCTAAATGTAGGTGTTATGTGAGCCCAGTGGTCATTCATTCTTTGTCTCATTATTTTGTCTTCATTCAAATATAAATATATATTTGTGTCTGTGGTCTTGACTGTGTGGCCAAACTATGATAGGCTTTGAAAACTAAAAGCAGTAGGTTATATAAAGACACTGCCTTCTTTATGAAGTTATTTTATAATTATTTATCTAGATGAATTAGGGAAACTAGGTATAGGTGTGAGAGCCCTTCAACATGCATTTTTGTTCTGGGTGTATATGTGTAAAATTCCTCCTCACTTCCAAAAATGTTCTAGAATATAATTTTGCAGGGGAGAAAAAGGAAACTAATACGAACTTAAAAACAAAACTCCAAGTATAACCTATATAGGGAAAGATTAGTACATTTTAACTGTATTAAAAATTAAGCCTTGCCAGGTGTTGATAACACATGCTTGTAATTCTGTCACCTGAAGGCATGGGCCTTTAAAAAGGAAGAAGTCAACAATAATGAAGACAGCTAAAAAAATTTTTTTAAGGAAGAAATGCAAACACTAACAAAACATATCAAAATATTCCATTCTCAATAGAAAAAATTCCATTCTCATATTGAGTAGTTACTAAAACTAAAGAGATTCAAGCATACTTATTTCAGAGATAAAGATTAAAATTAGGTAATAGGTTATGATCATCAGTCAAGCAAAATTTGAAGTGTCTCAGTACTTAATTTGGTGAAAGTATTGAGTAGACTGCTCTTTGGGAAAGGATTTAGGCAGTAAATAGTAAAGTTCAAACATGGCTATATCAGGTCCTTGCAGTTCCACTTTATAGTATTTCCAAGGTACATTGTTATATAAAGAAGCAAGGTTACTTATGTAACCAGAAGCGTACAGAATAATGCTAACACAAGACTTAGAAAGAAAAAAAAGAAAGAAAGAAAGAAAGAAAAGGAGAGAGATTTTCTAGTTCCACCCATTTACCTGCAAAACTCAGGATGTCCTCATTAATAGCTGAGTGATATTCCATTTGTAAATGAACCACATTTTCTTTATCCATTCTTCTGTCATGGGACATCTGGGTTCTTTCCAGCTTCTGGCTGTCACAAATAAGGCCGCTATGAACATAGTGGAACATGTACGTGCCCCTGTGGCATGGCGGGGCATCTTTTGGGTATATTCCCAAGAGTGGTATTGCTGGGTCTTCAGGTAGATCTATTTCCAATTCTCTGAGGAACCTCCAGATTGATTTCAAGAGTGATTGTACCAGTTTGCAATCGCACCAATGGAGTGTTCCTCTTTCTCCACATTCTCAGCCAACATGTGATGTTACTTGAGGTTTTGATCTTAGTCATTCTGATTGGTGTAAGGTGGAATCTCAGGGTTGTTTTGATTTGCATTTTTCTGATCACTAAGGACTTTGAACATTTCTTTAGGTGTTTCTCAGCCATACGAGATTCCTCTGTTGTGAGTTCTCAGTTTAATTCTATACCCCATTTTTTGATTGGGTGGTTTGGTTTTTTTTAGCTTCTTGAGTTCTTTATATATTTTGGATATTAGCCCTCTATCTGATGAGGGGTTAGTGAAGATTTTTTTTCCCAATCTGTAGGTTGCTGATTTGTCTTATTGACTATGTCCTTTGCCTTAAAGAAGTTTCATGAGGTTCCATATATCAATTCTTGATCTTAGAGCATGAGCCATTGGAGTTTCCCCTGTGCCAATGAGTTCAAGACTCTACCACACTTTCTCTTCTTTTTTTTTCTTTTTGGTTTTTCGAGACAGAGTTTCTCTGTATAGCCCTGGCTGTCCTGGAACTCACTCTGTAGACCAGGCTGGCCTTAAACTCAGAAATCCACCTGCCTCTGCCTCCCAAGTGCTGGAATTAAAGGCACGCGCCGCCACCACCCGGCACTTTTTCTTCTATTCAGTGTATCTGGTTTTATGTTGAGGTCCTTGATCCACTTGGACTTGAGCTTTGTTCAAGGTGACAAATATGGGTCTCTTTTCATTCTTCTACATACAGGCAGCCAGTTAGACCAGCACCATTTATTGAAGATGCTTTCTTTTTTCCATTGTATATTTTTGGCTTATTTGTCACAGATCAGGTATGGGTATGTGTGGTTTTATTTCTGGATCTTCAATTCTATTCCATTGATTCTATTCCATTGTCTGTCTCTGTATCAAGCAGTTTTTATCACAGTTGCTCTATAGTAGAGCTTCAGGTCAGGGATGGTGATGCCCCCAGCTGTTCTTTTATTGTTAAGAATTGTTTTTGATATTCTGGGTTTTTTGCCTTTCCAGGTGAATTTGAGAATTGCTCTTCCATGTCTTTGAAGAATTGTGTTGGGATTTTGATGGGGATTTCATTGAATCTGTAGATTGCCTTTGGTAGGATGGCCATTTTTACTATGTTAATTCTGCCAATCCATGAGCGTGGGAGATCTCTCCGTTTTCTGAGATATGAGGCCCCCCCCCCACGCATATACAGCAGAGGACTGAGGGGTTTGGGTTCAGAGAAGATGCACCTCACCCTCAAGAGACTGGAGGCCTCAGGGAGTTTAGAAGTCTAGGGGTGGTAGGGACATCCTTGTGGAAACGGGGGCGAAGAGGAAGTATGGAATGTGGAACAGTGGGAGGGTAGACTGGGAGGGGAATAAAATCTGGAGTTTAAAAAAAAGGAAGAAAGAAAGAATAATACAAATTTTTCATTATGATACGTAATCAGAGCACTTAAGTAGGTGATCTAAAATGATTGCATCTGAGTATGCCCATCTGTCCATAATTTAGAATAAAGTTTGCTGCCTGCCCATGGTAAAAAAAGGGGGGGGAAGGAAGGAAGAAAGGGGAAAAAACCCAAGACATTCAAAAACAGATGCATAAGCAGTACAAAGATAAGAGGAGCCAGTGTTGAGGAGAGACCTTACAAAGGCTGCGTGCTGATTCTTCTGTGAAGAGGAAGCTATAAGAGGGTAGGAGAGATGACTCAGCAGTTAAGTCTCCTGGGGCTAGAGACAAGACTGCTCTTCCAGAGGACCTGAGTTCAGTTCCCAGCAACCTCATGATGGCACACAACTATCTGTATAGGATCCAATACCCTCTTCTGGTGTGTCTTAAGACAGCTATAGTGTACTCATATAAATAAAAAATAAATCTAAACAGAACAAAACAACACCAAAAAAAAAAAAAACCCTTGTTTTTCAGAGGACCAAAATCTGGGTTTCCAGCAGCTATGTCATTCAGCTTCAGTACCACAGATAATGCCAGCCTCAGGAGATCTAACACCCTCTTTTGGCCTATATAGGCACAAATATACATAAAACATTTTAACTGGACGGTGGTGGCGCACGCCTTTAATCCCAGCACTTGGGAGGCAGAGACAGGCGGATTTCTGAGTTCAAGGCCAGCCTGGTTTACAGAGTGAGTTCCAGGACAGCCAGGGCTACACAGAGAAACCCTATCTCAAAAAGCAAAAACAATTTTTAAAAAAACCATTTTAAAATAATCTTTGAGGCCTTCAGCTAACCTGTATTATTTGGTTTTTGAAACAGGTTCTTACTTTATAGTTGAGACTGGCCTGAAACATTATGTTAGTCTGTGCTCGAACCCACAGTCCTGAGTAAGCCTTGGGTGCTGGGAGTATGATTGGCTCTGTGACTACAAAGTGAAGCAAATTGGCCTAAGTACATTTTTAAGTCTGGTAGTGGGTATATTATAGTACTTGCTCTTGTGCTTCTAGCTACATTTAAATGTTTTATGATTTTCAGTGAGTTAAAGAAAATTATATAGACTTCAGAATGTGATTGACCTGCATTTAAATATTACTGTGCCTCCTGGTAAATAGCTTTGATTTTTCCTGGCCTCAGTGTATTGTCTTAAATGGAGAAAAATCTTCCCGCTGTGAGTGGTTCTAATTTACACAAAAGTCCATGTATTAATATTTGTCTTAGTTAGGGGTTCTATTGCTCCGACAAAACACCATGATCATAAAGCAGATTGGGGAGAAAAAAGTTTATTTGCCTTCACTTCTGAATTGATGTTTATTATTGAAGAAAGTTAAGACAGGAACTCAAATGGCAGGATCCTGGAGGAAGGAACTGATATGAGGTTATGGAGGGTGCTGCTTACTGGCCTGCTGTTCTTGGCTATGAAACCCAGGACCACCACTCACAAGGTTCTGGGCTCTCCTCCCCATTGATCACTAATTAAGAAATGCTTTAACAGCTGTATCTCATGGAAGCATTTCCTCAACTGAGATTCCTTCCTCTCTGATGACTCTAGTTTGTGTCAAGTTGACACAAAACCAACCTGTACAGAAGTGCTTATTATTGGGGAAAGTGATGATGTGTCACATACCTCTTTTCTCTTTAGTTCTGTTTTCCTTCACAAAAATCAAAGGGGGAACCAGCCTGTTGTATTCTTGTATTTCTAAAAGCATGACTGATACACTGACTTGGTCTGAATGCAGCATGTATTTGCCTTTCAGTCAGCATCGGAATCTCAATGGTACTGGAGACAGAGGAGGTCACCGGACCAGTCATCAAGATCATCTCCGGAAGGATCCATATGCTAATCTAATGTTGCAGCGGGAAAAGGATTGGGTCTCTAAAATACAGATGATGCAGCTGCAGAGCACTGATCCCTACCTGGATGATTTCTATTACCAGGTAAATAGCCAGGCTAGTTTCAAGAACAGGGTTTGTCTGCTTATGCTAATAATAATCACTTAAATAATGGTAAAATTGAATACTTGTAGAATTTTCATCTTTTCTTTGGTTTTTCGAGACAGGGTTTCTCTGAGTAGCTCTGGCTGTCCTGGAATTCACTCTGTAGACCAGGCTGGCCTCGAACTCAGAAATCCACCTCCCAAGTGCTGGGATTAAAGGCGAGTGCCACCACCGCCTGGCAATGCTGTCCATTTTTAATTCTAGCCATTGTTAAGCTGTGTATTTTCAGATTGGTGTTTCATTTGAGCTTTAATAATCTGGTTTTTCCAATTAATAATACAGTAGTGTGGGGTTGGGGATGTAGCTTAGTGGGAGAACACTTGCCTAGCATGTGCAAGTCCCAGGCTTCAATCCCTAGTAGCCTCATTCATACACACCAGAAAAAGAAAGAAAATAATATTGGCAGTCCAACTTTTAAAGATGTCTTCATTAATTCAGATTTTAAAAATACTTTTTAAAAAATTTTATTTTGTAGGCAGTGAATACTGCTATCAGGGTGATGACATGTGAATGTCAAGGGGAATTAGTTGGGAATTAGTTGTTTTTGTTTGTTTGTTTTTGAAGGCTGCAAGATTTGAAAGTGTGTGTGTGTGTGTGTGTGTGTGTGAGAGAGAGAGAGAGAGAGAGAGAGAGAG
>NW_022196904.1:143081024-143102549 GCF_008632895.1 Mastomys coucha
GAGAGAGAGAGAGAGAGAGAGAGAGAGAGAGAGATTTGTGGTGCTGGCCAGTTGAACCCTGGGCCTTGAACCTGCTATAAACTCACTCCATTGTTGAGGTGTACCTGTAGTTAGTTCATAGATTGGTTTTTAGGCCTGGTCTACAAAGTGAGTTCCAAGCAACTATTAACTACTACACAGAGAATCCCTGTCCCTAAAACCAAAAAAAAAGAAAAAAGGCCAAGGGTGGGTGTGCATGCCTTTAATCCCAGCACTCTGAAGGTAGAGGCAAGGTAGATCTCTTGAGTTTGAGGCCAACCTGGTCTATGTGTAGTGAGTTATTTCTATGATAGCCAGAGCACATTAAAAAATAAAGTGTGTGTGTGTATTTACAACAAAGTAACAAAACTTAGGGACTAGTGTGTTTCTAGTACCCTAGTTGTGTTACTGCCACTGGTATAATTAGTGTGAAGTACAATAGTAGACTGTATTTGTTTTGCAACAAAAACCATTTTCTCTTGTGGTAGAATTACTTTGAAAAACTGGAGAAATTGTCAGCTGCTGAAGAAATACAAGGTGATGGCCCTAAGAAGGAACGTACCAAGCTCATCACCCCTCAGGTGGCCAAACTGGAGCATGCTTATAAACCTGGTAAGGTCCTAGGCCATTTGAAAGACTACTGTCTTAATAAGCTAGAGGCAGTTATTTGTGGAGAGCATGACTAGCTTGACAGATAAACCATAGGTTCTTTGCCCTTTGAGAGTCCATAATTTTTAAAATTTACTGTGATTTTTCTTAGTACTTCTCAAATTGATAAAGGAAATAAATTTTCTTTTGATAATTATATTAATGAAGAGTATAGATTATGCAAAGGAGTTGCTTTAGCTGCCTGTAGCAGGTCACAACTGTAATCTCAGTACTGAGGAGGCAGAAGCAGAAGGGTCATGAGTTCAAAGTCTGCCTAAGATAATGAGACCTTGCCTTAAAACAAACAACAGACAAAAGAAAAAGAAAGAAAAGGGGTTGCTTTACTATCTACAGTCCTGTGAGAGATTATTAAGCCATGGATGAAGAAAAGGAAAAAGCTTTTCAAGTGCTCTCTGCCATATTCCGGGTGTTTATTGGAGTCTTTTTTGTCCTTTCAGTGCAGTTTGAGGGCTCTTTGGGGAAGCTTACTGTCTCTAGCGTGAATAATCCTCGGAAGATGATAGATGCTGTTGTGACATCTCGGAGTGAGGATGATGTAAGTGCCAGGGAATGAAGTGTTCATTTGTGGTAGTCATTGAGAAGATGTGAGCTAATCTATCTGCTGACTCTCCTACTTTCACACCCTCTGGGCCAGCTCTACCCTGCTGCTCAGGCAAAGTGCAGTACCTGCTCTCCAGAGTGTTATAGTTAGTGAGGGACGTGGGCAGTTTTCCACTCTCATGACCTCAGGGCCATCTCTGCCACCTGCCATAGACAGAGATAAGGTAGAAGAGGAGGAGGGTCTCTCCCTTGTCTCTGCTACTACCCAGCAGACAAGAGGCAGGGCCCTCTCCCACACTCACACCCTTAGTGGCTTGCTCACCTGCAATCCCCATATCCAGGGCCAGCTCTACTATGGGGTATCCAGGTGAGGTGCAGGTCTCACTCTCTGAAGTGCCACAGCAGTTGAGAGTCAGGGCCAGCTCCCACACGCACTAGATGACAAGGCACGTGGGCATCTTTCTCTTGCCTGTGGTGCCCCATGGCAGACAAGTTGCAGGACCAACTCTCTCACACACCCTGCTTGCCCATGATTGCACCATCAGGGTCAGTTCTATCACGTACCTTGCGTGCTCTCCTGAGTGCTGCAGCAGGTGAGGAACAAGGGCCAATTCTTCTGCTCTCATGACCCTAGAGCTAGGTCTCCCACCTATCACAGTTGGTGAAAGGTGAGGAGGGTAATTTCTCCCTCCATGAGTGGTAGGACTCTACCACACTTGTATCCTTGGGGCTGGCTTACCCACAACTCCATTGTACCTGCCCACTCTTCTGTGATACCCCAAGTGAGGTGCAGGGTCTGCTCTCATGCCTCCAGGGCCAGTTCTATGCAGCCTCCCACCCCATCCCTGTAGCAGTACAGGCCAGGACCCTACCGTAGTCTCAGGTGGCAGCACAGGCTACTAACCTCAGGCTGGTCCTCATCCCCTCAGCTCTCTAGTTCTGCCTGGCGTCATTTGCCCACATCCCTCTATTTATCTTTCTTCCATTTCTCCTCCACTTACTCTTAGTGGTCTTTGAGGGTCTGGGATCATCTGAGGAGTGGTGTCAGAGTGCCGTGCTCACTTGTGCACTATGGTGCCTCACAGGGCATGGTCTGCACCTCCCAAGCCGGTGTGGTGCTGGACTCAGGTTAGCTCCCTGTCATGGGCCCCATGATGCCATTCTGGTAGTTGTTTCTGGCTCATTCCTGCCTGGGGCAAGAGTCCCAGACAGGTTTCTCCCAAGTTTTGGCTTGCTCTCCATTCCGGGAGCCCATCTGGGCCTACCTGGCACCTAATTGGTAGTTGTCTCAAGATAGCTTTATTTTGTTTTATTTTATTTTTTCAGGCTTCTAATCACTCAGATATTTATAGGTCAAAACACTGGTACACTGCATATAGCCTTTCTCCTCTCTGCCACCTACTGACATACTGCAGGCACACAGCAGCCACATTTGTAGTACTTCTACAGGCAGAGTAAAATGTTCTACATAGAGGTAAAGAATTTTTCTGAGTAGTCTTTTTTTTTTTTTTTTAAGGAAACAAAAGAAAAACAAGTTCGGGATAAGAGAAGAAAAACCCTTGTCATAATTGAGAAAGTAAGTTTTAGTGTTTATTTCTTTATTTAGTTTCAATTTAAAGGACAATCAAATATATGTATCCAAGATGTAGAAGAATGATCAGTAAATCAGCATTGTTTTTTTTTTTTTAATTACATTTTTATGTATGGGGGTGGCATTGTGCATGAAGGTCAGAGGACAGCTTGTAGGGCTGGGTTCTTGCCTTCCATCATGTGAGTTTTGGGTCTCAAACAAGATTGGCCTGGGTGAGTAGGTACTTTTCCTGCTGAGTCATCTCACTGGCCCCTGTTCTTTTATATTATATAAGAATGGTTTGTGGTAAGTCCTTGTTATCAGAGTATTTAGAAGTGATTGTGCTATATACCTTGCTTATGGTATCCTAGAAGGAACACTGCACTGGGGTTTTGTTCACTGTTGTTCAACTAATAATTATCTTTGAGCAGGTCACCTTTTGTGATACATAAATGTATGTGTAGGTGTTGGTGTTTACTCCAGCTTGTGTGGAAGTCAGATGATAACTTAAGGGAGGCAGCTTGTGGTTCCGTCCAACACAGATGAACTCAGGCTGTCAGACTTGACAGCAAGCACCTTTACCCACGGAGCAGTCTCATCAACCCAGGTCATCTTGATCCTAATAAAAATAGGAATGAAAGTTTCTCATGAACTGATTTAGTTTTACATCATTTATTGGGTGCAATGAAATTATACATATAGACTACACCGTGTTCAAGACTGTAGATCACAAGCTACAAACCATCCCTTTTCTGAGTCTAACCTGAGGCTGAGTTATTTAAACTTTTATGCTGTCCTCAGTTTCTTCGTGCAAGACAGCGTTAGTAGTTTTGTTTTGGGGTTGGGTTTGCAGTGAGTTGAATACCTGCAGAGTACTTAGACCACTGGCTGACACCAGTAGTAAAATTAACTTTTTACCTGGTCGGTGGTAATGCACAAACTTTTATCCCAGCATTCAGGAGGCAGAGACAGGAAGATCTCCTAGTTTAGCCTGATACACAGAAGAGTTAACAGGATAGCCAGGGCTACGCAGTGTAACCTTGTCTCAAGAAACAAAACAAAAACAAAATTTGCCTGATTAGCAAAATGTTTATCAGGAATCCAGGGTGGTGGATTTTAATCACAGGGCAGTTTCATCACATAACAGGAATTTTAATCCCAAAGGCAGTTTCTCAATGTGAGGACTATATAGTGAATTCCAGAAGGACTACAAAGTAAGACCCTATCTAAAGATTTCCAGGGATGGAGAAGGTAAAATGTTTCTTTGCTGTATAAGTTTGAAGAACAGAGTTTACACCCTCAGCATCCATATAAATGCCAGGCAGGTATGGCATGGCAGTTCTGAGGAGACAAGAGATAGAATCCTTGGAGGAACCTGGCTAGTTAGGTCATCCTGCTTGGCTACTTCTGGGTTCAGGTGGGAGATGCTGCCTCAATATAGAAAGTGCTGAAAGATGGAAGAAAATACTTAACAGTCAAGCCTGGCATCTTCACACACTCATACACCCTCATCTCTGGAAGGTGGCATTCTTATAGTAAATTGGGTGTTTGAGCCTAACATTGCTGCTAGAGATTTTGGGAAACATAATTACTTCACTATTTGACTAGCAGTCTAAGAGTGAAAGAATGATGCTTAAAGGATTATTTCACCCTATTTCCCTACACTTAAAGGAGCACCTTTTTTAAAAAAACTCCTTTTGTTTAATTTATATGCTGGTATTTTCACTGTGAAGACATTTATCTAATACTCTGTGGTCCTAATCTAGTGTGTGGTGGCCAATCTGTCTCTCTCCTAGACCTACAGTTTACTCCTTGATGTGGAGGATTATGAAAGGCGCTATCTCCTAAGTCTAGAAGAAGAACGGCCTGCCCTGATGGATGAAAGAAAGCACAAAATCTGTAGCATGTATGACAACCTTAGGGGCAAATTGCCTGGACAAGAGAGGTAATTATTGTGCACTTAGGGGAAATGGGAGATTCCCTCCATTGCCAAACTAAACACCACATACTTGGGATTGTGATATACTCTGTCCTATTTCTATAAGCCTAGCATCTGTCTTGGGTTTTGTTGTTTTTGTTTTGAGAAAGTCACATTGTGTGTCTCTGCCTGACGTTAGTTTCACAGAGATCCAGTTGCCTTCCAAATGCTGGTATTAAAGGTGTGGGCCGTCATACTACACCCACTAGTATCTATCTTTTTGTACAGACTTCGGTGCTACTTCATATAAAACTTCCCATAATTTCTTTGAGTTCTTTGTTGGATTTATTCACAGTATATATTCATTGTCTACAAGGATTGAGCTAGGTGCTGGAGATAAAAGGAGGAATGTTACTGGATTTTGGTTTTGAGGTGACAGATTGTGTCTGACTTATGATTACTAGTGTTTTAACTTTGTAATATTTATTTACTTTACTACAACATTTGATGGTACATCAACATTTGTACTTTCTTGGGGTTTCCATTAGAATGTTTATGTGGAAGCCAGTCAATCTTCAGGTGAAGTACTAACTTTCTGTGTCATCTTTCTCCTGCTTTGTCTGAAGCAAACCTAATTGTGATATTTGATAAATCCCAAATGCTAAATGTAACAGGACTACATTTGCTAATGTTTCTCTTTACTCAGGGTCTCCTGAGCCACAACTTGCACAAACATAGAATAGACTTCTTTTCAACACACTCTTTGTAATTTTGGTGTGATAAATGCGATATATCCCTAAATAGACATGTTATATAACCATTAAATGCATTTAGTTGAATATTTATTTACATGGAAAAATGTTGAAGAGGTTGAAGTGCTCAGCAGTAGAGCACTTGTCTAGCATACAGGAGGCGCTGGATTCAGTTCCCATTCTGTGGGGGCAAATAGTAAATTACAAAGTAGTGTAACTCTGTGCCCTGATAACACTTACAGGTTAACTCTGAAAAATATTTAATTTTTACTTAAGTTTGATCATAGTATTTAATTTTTTCTTAAATTTGATCACATTTTTACATATAATGAGAAATGATCTTCTATATTTGTAAAACTTTTTAGATTTTATTGTTTGGTTGGAATTAGAAAGTCATCCTCCATTTTGTAGTACAGATGAACATAAAGATGAGTGTTGCATAATTTTTAAAAATGTGGGGTTTCTGTATTGCCTTTATTGACACTAGGTGGCATTCTTTCTGCAGGCCAAGTGATGACCACTTTGTACAGATCATGTGTATCCGAAAAGGGAAGAGAATGGTTGCCCGCATTCTCCCTTTCCTCTCCACAGAGCAAGCAGCTGACATTCTCATGGCAACTGCCAGAAACCTCCCTTTCCTTATCAAGAAGGATGCACAAGATGAGGTACCCTCCATGTAGGACCAGTACCTTATAGTTCTCAAGTTGGGAAACTTTGGCTCTTGGTTTTATACTTTTGTGGATGTCAAATATCACTCTTTGCTCTGTTGTCAGTAGTTTCACATTAGCCTGGAGGTTTAGTTGATAATTATTCTCACAGGATAATTCTTGATTAAAAGATCTGTTTATCCTTGTAATAGCTCTTGGAAGATTAACAAAATTTCTTGTACTTTTTGAAGTTCAAGACAAGAAACTGGCTGGGCAGTGGTGGTGCACGCCTTTAATCCTAGCACTTGGGAGGCAGAAGCAGGCCAATTTCTGAGTTCTAGGACAGCCAGGGCTACACAGAGAAACCCTATGTACAAACTGATAAAAGAATAGTTAGTATTGGTCTGTATAGGATTCAGAATGAGATACCTGTGAGGAAATTAATTATAATTGTATAAAAATTTAACAATATAGTTGTTTAAAATAAATCACCTGAGTTATCTGTGCAGAAGATAACTTCAAAACAGGAACGAGCTGGACATTACTGCTATAGCCTTTGAGATTTTAGTATTTACAGAAAGGAATGAAAAGTTTAAATCTTATCAGAATGCAACATACACACTTTTTTAAAGATTTATTTATTTATTTATTTTGTGCATATGAGTACACACTGTAGCTATACACATAGTTGTAAGCCTTCATCTGGTTGTTGGGAATTGACTTTTTAGGATCTCTGCTCTCTCTGGTCAACCTTGCTTCCTCTGTTCAGCCCTACTTGCTCCTGCCCAAAGATTTATTTATTATTATTATAAATAAGTACACTGTAGCTGTCTTCAGACACACCCGAAGAAGGCATCAGATCTCATTATGGGTGATTGTGAGCCACCATGTGATTGCTGGGATTTGAACTCAGGACCTTCAGAAGAGCAGTTGGTGCTCTCACTTACTGAGCCATCTCATCAGCCCCGCACAGTTTTTAGTTTTCCTTATGAATAGTTTGCTTGCCTGTGTGTATGTGCACTGTATTCATGATTGGTGTCCATGGAAGTCCATGGAACAGGGCATTAGATCCCTACAATTGGAGTTAAGGCTTGTGAACCTCTATGTGGGTGCTGGGAATTGAATTTGGGTCCTCTGTAAAAGCAACACACACCATCTCTCCAACCTTGAAACTAGTACATTTTTAAGAGACTCTAAGAATGAAAAATGGAATGGAGGAAAAATTTAAAGATTGGATGTTTATCCTAAAGAATAAAAGACCAGAATAAAAAGGTACACCTATTCTAGAGCATAAATGCCAAAGGAAGTGAGTGGAGCAGTGGGCACTCTGTCGGTTATGATCTCACGGAAACCCAACAGTGGATGCAAGTGTGCGAGAACCTCATTCATTTGGTGGATACTCACTGAATACTACATTCCAGGCACCATTTTACAACATAGAAATAAAGCTAGGAGTACAAAAGACCTTCATGGAGCTCTCTTGCTAGTGAAGGGCCCTTAGCTAACTTTATAGGAAAGTTTTGTGTGGTAACGCATGCCTGATTTCCTCACACTATGGTGACTAAGGCAGGAGGATTGCTGTAAGTTTGACACCAGTCTAAAAATATGTTCACTCTCTTCCCTCCCCCTCTTATATACATGCATGTATAAATATTTATGTGTACATGCATGTGCTGAGTTTTTAATCTATGTGAATTAAAAAGTAATAAACCATGTTTCTAGAACCCACTTTCTTGAAGTAATAGCTGGTTCCAGGCGTTCTCATGAGAGCACAGATAATCCTGGTCTTACAACAGAGGCAAGAGAACTACTAAGTTCCTAGGGATGTACAAACCAATTTGAGGGGACTATTTGCCAGAAGTGATATATTTAACATATTTAACATCAAAAAGAAAAATTACAGCAGTAGACTGAATTTGATTTTATTTAACGAGTACATACTGATACCAAAACCATAGCAATCATTTGTAGTGAGTGCTAAGGCCAGTAACTCATCTCAAACTGAACAAGAAAAAATCAAATATTTATCCTACTTTTCCATTACAACCAAATGTCCTTGCACACAGCAATATAATAATTTTATATATGGCGTGCAGCCTGCTGGTCACACCACTGCTGGGAGGTAAGTGAAGGAATGGTTTGCAGGATGTAACACTCTTGTTTGTTTCTAGGTGCTGCCGTGCTTACTGAGTCCCTTCTCTCTCCTCCTCTATCATCTTCCTTCAGTGACTGTCACCAGCCTTCTGCAACAGCTAATGAACCTACCTCAGAGTGCAAGTGCACCAGCACCCTCCAGTTCCCACCTCACTGCTGTGCTCCAGAACAAGGTGGTCTTGTCACTTTGTGCCCCTAAGTTTGTGTGGCATCTAAATTTGGCTTGGGAAAATTATGACTACTGTAGCTTTCTTCCACTCAGGAATTACATATTACTCTAGCAAAGGCTAGAACACAAGCAGTGGTTTGGAAAAATTAGTTTCTGATGAAATTTGTAGCATCAAGTATTCAGTCTTCTACAGTTATTCCTGTCATCTTTAGCAGAAGATTCTCATTCTCAGAAGATTCTTGCTTCAAAACTGTTCTAAAAGTTAAAACTGGCTTGGCATGAGGAACATAGCTGCGTATGGATGATTAAGGTGTAGATTAGCTGCCTGTCCTATTTTATTGGGACTTTTCCCAGAAGTTTCAACAAGCTTCTACTGAGTATCCGTGACCAGGACTTAGTCACAATGCATGCCTACCTACAGGGAAGCTACCCACAGCTTTCAGTTAATGTCATGTTAAAGATGTAAAGATTAAGACAAAATTTGGTGCACTTGTGTTTAATCTCAGCACTCAGGAGAAAGGCTGGCATATAAATCTGAGTTTAAGGCCAGCCTAGTTTACATACCCAGTTTCAGTATAAAACACAACAAACAAACAAAAACAACTTTTTTTCTTTTTTAAATTCAAAACCACTTAGAGGAAACCTAATAAGGAAAGAGGATCATGGTTTCTAAACAGGCGTTTTAGTCCTAGACTGCCCTATTACAGCCTTATGGTGCTCAGCTGGTTTTCTTTCTATTTTACTTTTAATAATTTATATATTTTAGCCGGGCGGTGGTGGCGCACGCCTTTTTTAATCCCAGCACTTGGGAGGCAGAGGCAGGCGGATTTCTGAGTTCGAGGCCAGCCTGGTCTACAGAGTGAGTTCCAGGACAGCCAGGGCTACACAGAGAAACCCTGTCTCAAAAAACAAACAAAAAATAATAATAATAATTTATATATTTTATTTGCATTGGTATTTTGGTTGCATGTATGTCTGTGTAAGAGTGTCATATTTTGGAGGTATAGACAGTTATGAGCTGCCATGTGGGTGCTGGCAATTGAACTTGGGTCCTCTGGAGGAGCAGTTAGTGCTCTAAACCACTGAGCCATCTCTTCAGGCCCTGACCTGCTTTTCTGATCTATGTTACGCAAGTAATGATGCAGGCTTTGCACAGTTGTCATAGTATTTAGATGATGCCTGCTATGTAGTAGGTACTTGTTTAGAGCCATGGTACAATGGAGGTGAGGCACCCCTTTCTCCTTTGACCTACCAACAATAACAAGGGATCTGAGGCAGTAGAGGATACCTGTATCCCTTAGGACAAAGTCTCATGTGACCAGTTGTGGTCTTCCTGTTATTTAATCTCTCTTTTAATTTTGATAAGAGCAGTAGAAAACCAAGAAGTCATACAATATCCTGAGCCTGGTGAAAATTTGCCTACAAATAGAATGGAAGGAAATTTTGTGGAAAAGAAAGATTATCCTTTGTAATACTAGCACAGAAAAGTAGAATGAAATCCCAGAATACCACCAGCATCACATTTAACCTAGTGCTGTTGGTATTTTCTTTTGATGCCCCTTCAGAGTTCATGTTGCTGATTTTTAGGCTTCTATTAACACCCTTTGGGTTTTTTTTTGTTTTGTTTGTTTTTTAAATTTTAATTAATTTATTATATGAAAGCTATCTTCAGATGCAGCAGAAGAGGGCATCAGATCTCATTATGGATGGTTGTGAGCCACAGTGTGGTTGCTGGGATTTGAACTCAGGACCTTCAGAAGAGCAGTCAGTGCTCTTAACTGCTGAGCCATCTCTCTAGCCCTATTAACACCCTTTGTAAGTTTGTAGATTTCAGATAAGAAAATACTCTTGTGTGCATACACGTGCACTTTTGTATGGTGTGCATGCAGAGGCTATACAGTCAGAGGTTGGCATCAGGTGTCTTTCCTTGATTAGTCTCCATCTTTGCTTTTTGAGATAAGTTCTCTGACTAAACTTGAAGCTCACTAGATGTGCTAGATGTGCTGGCCATTGTAGATCAGGAATCTGCCAGGCTTCAGTTCCCAGAGGTTGAATCACGGGCACACACTACCATGCCCAGCTTTTTGTGATCTATGCTCAGGTCCTCACTCTTGCACAGCAGGTACTTCACCAGCTCCAGCTCCGCTATCTTCCTAGCCCCAGGAGTATAATTTTCTTAAATTTCCTTCCAGCTTTGATATTTTTCCCCTTTGTGTCTTTCTCTTTTTTTGTTGATTTTTGTTTTGCTTTTTGAGCCATTGTTGTGTATTCCAGGCTGCTCCCTAACCTGCTGTATAACCAGGGATGACATTGAACTTTTGATTCTCCTGAATGCTGGGATTATAGGTGTGCACTGTCACATCAGGCTTGTATGGTGCCGGGAAACAAGCCTGAAGCCTTGTGCATGCTAGGAAAGGGCGCCACCAACTAAACTATATCTTCAGGACCCATGTAGCTCTTCATGTCTTTTTGTATTTACAAAATAACTTAAATTTTTTCTTCTAATTTTCCATGAACTTTAACTTTCCTTCTTAATCTATTTTGATTCTTTAAAAATGGAGAAAGACAAAATCGTTATATTATCAGTGACTGGTGTAGAAAATATTTTCCCAACAGGATAGAGTATACAGAAATGGCTTTCGATGCTTGTCATCAGGCTTGCCTGACCTCTCCTCCTGGCTACACAAAGACTTTGGTGTAGAGGCATTCCCATTCAGTGCCATGGTCTTATCAACTGATGTGGAAGAGGCTTAAGTGCACTCTATTGAGTTTTGCTGTTGTTACTTTTAGATTTGTCTTATATATGAGTGGGTTTGTTTGCTTGCTTGCATGTGCACCCTGTGAGTGCCAACGGGAGGTTGTGAACTATTATGTAGATTCTGGGAATTCAAGAACAGGTGCTCTTAATTCCTGATCCATTTCTCCAGCCCTTTAGATACATTGTTATGTTTGATTCCATCTGATTTCTGTTATAGTTTGGCTTGTCACTGCTCCTAATCCTACTAAGTCGTGGGGAAGACATACAAAGTTCAGATCCTGCTATAGAATCAACGCAAAATAACCAGTGGTCAGTATTGATTGCTTATTCCCTATTTTAAATATTTAAAATTATCTTTGCTCTCCTTCTCTTTCCCTTCTACTTCTCATACTGTTTTGGGTTTTCTCTGTCAGGACAGAGGTGATGTTCATGGCAACCCGAGAACTTCTACGGATCCCCCAAGCAGCCCTGGCCAAGCCAATCTCTATCCCCACAAATCTAGTGTCCCTTTTTTCTCGCTATGTTGACCGGCAGAAACTGAACTTGCTGGAGACAAAACTGCAGTAAGTTGTGAACACATTACACTGCCATGGTATCTCACATCATACCATGGGGAGGATGAAGTAGAATGAGAGTAAGAGATTAAGACATCCATTATGTGGAAGGGGGGGGAGGTGGGAGGTGTGTGGGTGTATACGCGCTAAAACAAATCACTGTATTGTGTGCAACAGTACCTCAGAAAACAGCAAAAGCTGAGAAGCATCTAAGGTCTTGTAATAAAGACGTAACTAGAATGCAAAAGATTGATCCTATTTTAACTTATACAAACAAGTCATCTTTCTCTTCATATCCTTAGGCTGGTTCAGGGGATACGGTAAAAGATCTCCAGAGTGTCCTGTGCCTCCTGTTGGCTGCCACCTGCACTGCTGCCATCACCAATGGAGTGTTTTTAATGAGGGAGGGGAGGTAGCTTATGACCCAAAGCAAAGTCTTGTGGGATCCCTTCCTGTTTTCAGCAGTTAGCTCTGAATGCCAGGTGTTTCCCACTGCTCTAATGCCTCTGCTGGGTGGTACGTCTGCTGGTTCCTTTTACCTTCTGCGTTACACTTTTGCATGTCCTACTTTTACTCAATTCTTCTCAATTTTGCATTTTCTTTGCCCTAGAGACACAAAGGTAATGTTCCTTTATCCCATCACCACTATTACAATTCAAAGTAGGTTGTAGTCTACCAAAGGACTCCTCCCCCCTTTGAAGTCTTTTTTCATCTCCCCTTATTAATGTGACTATAGGAGAGTCAAAATTAAGTAGAAGTCAAGATATAGGTAAATATATACACACCCCTACACAAATGTTTGTATGATCTCCAGAGGGTCCTTAAAGAATGAATTTTAGTTTGAAAAATATTTAGTTAACATATACCTCTAAAAATAAACCAGCTGATATATTTTTAATCTGTTTCTGTTCCATCTTGTCATTTGGTGGATTCTACTTTTTTAATATATAAATACAGGGTACACAGCACATTACATTAAATCAAACTTGTTAACTGGCTGATGCCCAGCTCCAGGCTGAGAGGACTTTTCCTTCTCCCTACCTGTATTTCCTTTGTTCCTGATGACCATAATTGAAACAGCACACACGGTTAAGCCTTTTCCTGTGATGACTACAGCGTGCTTGAGTCTGTCCCCTCAAGTGCATTCAAGAGTACCCAAGATGAGCCTCACGTAGAGCCTGCTTTTGCAGTGTAGCTTTTGCGCACCTGCACTGTCTTCCTGATGTGACTTCTGTAAGCCATGCTTCTGCTTCTCTTCCCCATTTTCATTTAGTGTCTTGGGTAGAAACCTCCAAATGTAGCCATGGCTGCTAAGCTTGGGCTCTGCTCTTCAGTCTCCTCCACCCTGCAGCAGAACTGCTGTCCTGGCTGCTTAGTCTCACCTGAGCCCCATCCACTGGCAGCCAGCAGGGCCTGGGTTTGAATGTGAGGGATACTTCCCTTACACTCAACTTTCTTCCCTTTAGCAATCAGCCAGGATAAGGGACTCTGCTCCCTAGTGGTTGCAGTTCTGAAAAAACTAAATTGAATTTATTTTATGTTCCCTTCCTGATCCTACTTTCTGCTGTTCTCACCTTTTTGAATGTAGTTGGGGGACAGGCTATGATATTTAAAAAGAATAAACGTTTTGCACATACATGTATAACAGTAAAGCCCTCCGTTAAAACCAGCTGTCTTTGTACTCATCTCCATTTCTTCTCATTTTGTGGCCTCGGGCTCCACCAGCTGCTCCCCAGTGACAGTCCCTAGCTTCCTTCTGCCATCTGCTGACTGTCTCCACTGAGCCTTTCCTACCTTCCCTTCACACCCAATCAAGTAAACACTTGATTATTTTTTCTTCCTTATTGTGCTTTTTGTTCAGTTCTAATTAATAAAAATAAAAGTTTCTAAATTTACATTTTTATAGGGTATTGTAAATAAAACAAATTGTATACTTGAAAATATGTGCTTGCTTTATACCTTTTTGTTTCTGCATTTTAATGTTTTCCGTTATACTTGGATTCACTAGCAAAACTCTTGATGTTGAGAAAATACCACTTTGCCCTGAATAAATTCACTATTTCTAGATATCCATCTCTTTTTGCTTTTAAGAGACTCAGGTAACTCCTTTAAGCGTTTAGCTGTCCTTATGGTTTGTATTTTTCTTAGCTCTAGCCTTGTAGCTTTGTTTATTCTTTAAAAAGCAAAAAGCATCTTGCTAGGCACATACCTGTAATCCTAGCATGCAGGAGTGTGAAGCATTAGAGTCGTTCATTTTTACTCTTAAGATTTAAGATTCAGCAAACTCAAAGAATAGAGGAGGTCAGAGAATGGAGAGCGGTTAAGGTTCTTGCTGTTCTTCAAGAGGACCCAAGTTCAGTCCCTAACACCCACGTTGTCAGCTCAGTCATCTATAACTCCAGTTTCCCAGGATCTGATGCCCTCTTCTAGTTTCTGTGAACACAGGGCATGGTGTCAGAGTAAACATTACCAACAAAGCACCCATATACATATTTTTTTTTAAAGGAAGAACAGTGGAAAGGGAAGTTGGATCCAAGAGCAGAATAATAGTATAGGCTATTACTGTTAGAGTGATATATAAAGAGAGATGGTTTGTTAACCTTAACATAAACCCTGTTAGGTGGCTGGTGTTGGGGAATAGCCACAAAGCTAGACTCAAAGTGTCCAGTTATGTCTGAAAGAACATAATATGCCAACACTCCACAATTTAGAAACCTAGAAACTGAAGTTCTAGGAGGAACCAGGACTTGCTTGAGGCCTTCGGTTGGCTAATGGTAAAATCTCAGGGATTGTTCTAGGTACTTTAAAAGTTAATTTTTTAACCTAGAAATAATGAATGTAGGCAATAATTAGAAGTTTTGTCTACAAACGTGCAATCAAATGTGGGCCTGTTGCCTACAGAAGCCAGAAAAGAGTTCTAGATAATCTGGAAGTAGAATTATGGATGGCACAGCCACCAATTTGGGGGCTGTGAACTGAACCCAAGTCCTCAGCAAGAGCAAATAGTGTTAGCCTCTGAGCCATCTCTTCAGGTCCAGGCTACATGGGAAAATACAATAAAAGTATGGATAGAGTGTACCAGCTGAAAGATCAAAGACCCACTTTAATAAGTTCTTAAACATAAGGAAGTCCAAGACCCAGCCTATGGGTTTTTAAGCCTTGTACTTAGGTTGGACAGTGAGTTGGACTGTGGGAAGGCCAAAAGGGTCTTACACTTTTCCTTATCTAGCTTTGCTTGACTAGTTCGGCATTATGAACTCTGAGAAACAAGTGTGTAGGATTTCAGCAAGCAAGGCTTTAATCTGATAACTTAGCGTCTTAAAATGATCTAATAACATTTTAACTTTATTTCCTCTTAGAGACAAAGTTATGAATAGCTTGCCGGTCTCATAACTGTCTCTGCCTTACTTTTTATTGTGCAAGTGTTACATGGAAGGCTGTTTGTTTTTACATGGAAGGAGGTTTTGCTCATTCAGTGTGACTTTTCCAGCTCCCACTTTAGCTGAGTTCATTCTCCAAAGTGATACTAACCAAAATTGGACTCAAGGTCTCCAAAGTATGTAGAAGAGAACTAACTGATAATCAGTGTGTGGTTTTTCCTTTTCAGTTGTGAATATGATGTCTTTAAAATTACTTAAATTGTATCAGTTCGTATAGCAAAAGCTGGTGATACTGCTAGCCTAGCATACAGAAATCCCCGGGTTTGATCCCCAGTACTGCATAAAACTGGGCACTCCTAGCACTTGGGAAGTGCACTGATCAGCAGCAGAATGAATTCATGGCCAGCCTGGAATACATGAGACCCTGTCTAAAAGGGGAAAAAAAACAGCAAGGACATCTGATATTTCATAAACCTAGATAAGACTAAAAGTTATAAATTATTAAATGAAAATCACAGTGCCAAGGGTGAGCAACTCATGCACTGTTGGTAAGGGAGTTCCCTGAGGCCCCAGAATAGTCAATTCCTACTACTGTTAGTTGCCGCCAGCACTGGGTTGTAAGACCCTATTTCTGAAGGTGATTTGCTTTTGACATAAATCAAGCTGCAAGTTTCCCTATGTGTTAGCTAGATTTCATAGTCCTGGGAGATGCTGCGCAAGCAGCCAAGAACTGTCATCAGTTGTCTTATAGCAGTGGATCCTAGGTACAATACAGACTGGCTAAGAAAGCTGAACCACTATTGGTACAATGTGGTAGGTGTGTTATTGGGGGTAGGCTAACCACTCTCTGCTTGGAAATGATGCTCTCACCACAGGTGAGTATTTACATCTGATACTGTAAACCCAGGCTGAAACTGTAAGCCCATGACTGGGGAGGTCATAACCCAAGTCAGGAAACTACTGCTGCTGTCTTAACTAATAGGTATAATGTGTCCATCAAGTTTGATAAATAGCTGTGTGGGTATGCCCATAAGTGAGTACTGCTGTCAGCGTTGTAAGAGAAACTTATTTTTACCAGTATTCAGGGTGACCCTCAGAGACTCAAACAGGTCAAAGTACTGCGAGTAAATGACTGTTGAATGCCCATTCATTAATGGGGCATCTATATCACTCCCTACAAGTCTCAGGGCACTGTTGGAAGAAGATAAAAGACAGGAAGTGGGGGACAGGATAGAATGTTGACTTCCAGGAATGATATGGTCATTGTGCTCTTGAACTCACAACACCTGTGCAAGGTTAGATCAATACCCTGTTATGGAAAGGAGGGAGCCTCATGGGGGGGGGGGGGTGCACAACACCCCCTGAGGTTTTATGTGCAGTTAACAGTTGATGGGAAGTGGAGAGATTCTTACCTCAGTGGTGTGGTCACAGGTAAATTGTTCCTGCTTCTGTTAACAAACCCTACCTACATTCCTATAAGGACCCTAATGAAACTCACTGAGTCGCGCACACACATACAGACATGAAAGAAGAGGAGGGAGATGAGTAGGAAGGGGAAGGAGGCAGTAATGGTGGAGTGAGTGTGATGCACACGTATAAAAATGCAATCAATTTGCAAAATCGATCATCAATAGGAGGAGAGGACCTCGGCCCTGTGAAGGTTCTGAGCCCCAGTGTAGGGGAATGCCAGGGCCAGAAAGTGGGAGAGGGCGGGGTGGCAGGCATGGGGAAGGGGGAGGCAACAGGGGTTTGTTTTTGTTGTTTTTGTTTCTTTGTTTTTTGGAGGGGAAACTGGGAATGGAGAAATTCGCATGTAAATAAAGAAAATATCTAAAATTTTAAAAAAAGGTAAAAAAAAAAAAAGAATAGTTTGGAGAAGTGCAGGCGGGCAAAGCTACTAAAAAAAATGCAATCAATTATTATATGGGATATATGCTAATAACCCGCCACCAAAATCATGCCTCTGAGTTCAAGGCCAGCATGGTGAGTTCCAGGACAGCCAGGGCTATGCAGAGAGACAATGTCCAAAAATAAAATAAATAAAACACTTTGAAAAAAGGATCTAAAATTCCACTCTCCAGGAAAAAAAAAAAAAGGTTAAAAAAAACAAGCCAAGGGGGCTAGAGAGATGGCTCAGTGGTTAAGAGCAGTGATTGCTCTCCCAGAGGTCCTGAGTTCAGTTCCCAGCAACCACATGGTGGCTCACAGCTATCTGTAATGGGATCTGATGTCCTCTTCTGGTGTGTCTGAAAACAACTAAAAGTATTATATTCACATACATAAAATATAATAAAATCTTTTTTTAAAAAACAAGCTAAGAATTTAGTGTTACTCCTGAAGTGATTCTACCATGAACAGGCACACAAAAATACAAGTTAGACATATTTAGTGTTTACCTTTAATAAACGGTGGCCATCTTTACCAGTGCAGAGAGAGCCACCCTGTTTATGGTTCTGTGTCCCACTGTACAAAAATTTAACTGCTGCAAATCAATCTTCAAATACTTCTTGTCTGTCATCATTTTCTATGAAGAATAAGCAAAGCTAAGCCTACATCACTTTACATTTTTGTAGCTATTTTATAATGCAGAAAATACAAAAAAGATGTTTATATATTGTATGGTTGTTTTGCCTGCATGTATGTATGCCATAAACCATATCTCCAGCCCCAAACAAACTTTCTATTTTGATCTTCTAGCCTTTTGAAACAAAAGGGCCAACTATAATTGTACTGCACCAAAATAATCATCCAGAGTCTAGATTCTTCACCATCTGCTGATAAGGACTGAAACTGGAATTTGTCCTGGCTGGAAGATAGTTCCTGATCTTAGACCTGAGCTTCATGTGGAAACAGCTGGAAAGCAGGATGGCTTGAAGGCAACACCTGCAGCCTTCCTGATTGGGTTTTTGTTTTTTGTTTTGTTTTTGTTTTGTTTTGTTTTTTCGAGACAGGGTTTCTCTGTGTAGCCTTGGCTGTCCTGGAACTCACTCTGGACCAGGCTGGCCTCAAACTCAGAAATCCACCTGCCTCTGCCTCCCAAGTGCTGGGATGAAAAAAGGCGTGCGCCACCACTGCCTGGCTCCTGATTGGGTTTTAATGTCTTCACTTTTCAGTAGGCAAATTAATACCTCTTGGGAATGTCCAAAAAAGAAGCTGGGTTTGTGATAAAGATTAGAATCACAAGGATGGGTGTAGTGCTATAGATCTGGACCCTGGGAAGAAGCAAATGGAATTCCTTACTTCCATTCTGTTGATGTGAAATAAACAGGTCACAAGTGGTTGTTCCTTCTGTGACTTCCTGTATTCACATGTGAGCTTCACAAATGGAGAAACTGTCTTGTTCACCCCAGAGCCCAACACAGGGCTGACACATAGCAGGTAACCAAAACCAAAAACCTTTGATGAAACCAAGATTGAAGGTGGTATTCCAAGAACCCCTTTAAACAGACACAAAATGTACAGTCAGTTTCCTGAGGCCTGTTTCTAAATACATTGTCACTCGTTTTATCTCCAAGCCAGGAACAATTTGACAATGTAAGTCAGACTTATGGTTCTGGTACAGCTTCCAGGCCTAGAGGGATACTTCTAGTAATAAGTACTAGAAAGAAATCAGCTACGGTAATGATTTTGAATGAGGAAGGGTTTGTACATGGACTGGAGGGGAGTTTAATGGGTAATTTTCAAAAGAACAGCTACACAAAAGAAGCCCATGAAAACTTCAAGGAGCTAGAAGGCATGGGGTCAGAAAGCCATGCAACTGGGGAGCCAGTCCCAAGCAAGAATGAGGTTGAGATGTGTCCAAACTTGGAACATCTTGTCCTGAGGCCTATAGAAATAAGATTTTCCTCCTTGCTCTGGGCCTGCATGTCCCAGCTCATGTAGCCTGGACAGCCCCTACCTCTGCCACTCTTGAGGTAGATAAGTAGCCTGGTAGCCAGATTACAGGTTGAGCTTCCTCTCTCCCTATAAGGACAAGTCCAGCAAGCACCTGGAATTCCTCCTCATGCAAATGAAGCATTCTCAACACCTCAGCACCAGCTGAATGTATGCTCACTCCAAAAACCCCTACCCACTCTCCAAGGTTTATGTAGCCTTTGTTACCCCTAATAAAAGAAAGCTGTTTCACTGAAAACTGGCACTCATGCCAGCTCAGATTATGTGGAACCAACCCACCCAGATAAACTTCATTCCTCCCAGTCTAGCTTAGTGTGCAACACTACCTGGACTTCCCGAAGGCAGAAGCAGATCTGGCCAGCAGAAGGTGTGATAGTGCAAGCCTACATGTAATCCCAGCACTAGGGAGACAGAAACCAGAGGATCCAGGATGGGAATGTGCAGAACCGAGGAACAGAGCAACTGACCCACTGTACAACAAGCTCTCCTGATGACTAACCCACTTTTATGGCACTTTATTAATTCCTTCATGAGAGTGGAGACCCTATAACCTAATTCCCTCTTAAAGGTCCCAGTCTCTCAATCACCTCACATGGGCAACTGAACTTCAACATAAGTTTTACTAGAGAAGTTCACATCCACAACAGAATAGGGGCCCTTATAAAACCTCACAGTGTTCCCTCTTCTGACAGATGCAGAATCTGCCCCTTTGATAGGCAAGATCACTAGTCAGCTGTGAAAATGTTTCCCTATAATCTCAGCAGTAGGTAGGTAGACAAAGGCAAAAGGTCAGGAGTTCAAGGCTAGCCTTGTCTACATGAGACCCTGGACCCTGTCTCAAAACGAAACAAAAAGCAAATTAAATAAATAAATAAATAAATAAATAGGTTAAAACCATTGAGGAACTTACTTTTTAAAAGGTTTACTCCTGTATGAGTGTGTGTGTAGTGTGTATGTATGTATGTATGTATATATATATGTATATGTACACAGGTCTACATGAGTGTCAGTACCCATGGAGGCCAAAAGAAGGCATTAGATCCCTTGGAGGCTGGTGTTATAGGTGGTTGTGAACTGACCAAGTGGATGCTAGGAGCTGAAAGTAAGTCCTCTGAAGATTTAGAGTTAGGCGCTTCCAATTAAGAGAGAACATGCAACATTTGTCTTTCTGGGTCTGAGATACCTCATTTAATGTATTTTCTAATTCCATCCACTTCCCTGAAAAGTTCATGATTTCATCTTTTTTTGCAGATGAATGGTATTCCGTTGTATATATGTACACATTTGCATTATCCATTTGTTCCGTTGTAGGCACATGGTTGTCTCCATTCTCTAGCTGTTGGGCATAGAACAGCAATGAACAAGGACAGGTGGAGTAGGATGTTTGTCCTTTGGGCGTATGCCAAGGAGTGATACAGCTGGGTCTTATGGTAGACTTATATTTAACTTTTGGGAGTTCCCCACACTGATTCCTATGGTGGCTGCACTTGTTTGCAATCCCACCAGTGATGAATGAGGGCTCGCTTTCTCCTGAATCCTTGAGAGAATAATTTTTGAAGATCATTTGGACAGCGGGTTGTCTTTGCAGGGCTCAGGTGAGTGAGGTTGAGAGAAGGCTGCAGGAAGCTGGTCATTTGGATTTCTTACGTTGAGTGACAGACTGACTGGTGCTGGCTTTGCTACTGTGCTCCTAGCTTTCGTATATCCCAGCTCTGAATTCATGATGTGGCTAAGCATCATGTATTTCCTAAACTTAAATTCCTAACAATGCTCCAGTCCTAGCCTCTAGTACTTCAGAATATTACTGTTTTTGAAGAAGAATGAATTAAAATGAGATTATTAGAGTGAGCTCAAACAGGCAGAGGGTGAGATAGGAAAACACGGGCAACCATCCGAATGAAAGCCAAAGAGGCGTCAGGAAAAAAATCACCTGCGCTGACACCTTGATCTCAGAGTTCTCGTTTTATGAGCTGTGAAGTGAGGAAATTCTATGTAAGCTACTTAGCAAACCTATGGTTTGTTACAACAACTAATTGCATAGGTATCAAGTTGTTGGTCATTAATAGATTTTAGAATATTTGTAAAAACCAATAAGGCAATGAGAGAACTCATACAAACTGTAAACAATGATTATCTCTGAATAGTATGAGTATAATAAACTTTCACATTTTGTATTTACATTTCTGAGCAATTTTAGATCTTTTCTAATGGACAGATAATAGGTTTCTACTTAAAGGGAGAGAAGAAAGACGACGAGACTCTGGACATGACTTGACCGTCACTGCAGTGAATGGCAGAGAAGGAACTGAGTAGTTACAGCTACAACCACTGACCAGCACATTTGCTAAGACTTCCCAGAATGCTCCTGAACAGGGCAGGGCTCCACCTTTCCCTAGTATGGCACTTCACAAACACATACTTAAATATTCTGGTTGTTAAAGTCTTAGCACGGGTGTGTGTGTGTGTGTGTGTGTGTGTGTGTGTGTGTGTGTGTGAAAAGGG
>NW_022196904.1:143102809-143168823 GCF_008632895.1 Mastomys coucha
CCCGCCACCCCGCCACCCCCGCTTGCTTTTACGTACCAGCTCCTGACCCTCCCCAACCAACTCCTTTGCCTTCCAGTCCTCTAGTGTTCGGTTTCATTTTCTCCTGAGCTGTTTTCATCCGTTCATCACCACATTAGATATCTAAGGTATACATACCTCCTGTTGTCTTGCCATGCCTTCTCTTGCTTGTTTATTTTTATCTGCCTCCTTTTCTAAGTCTTGAAGGGCCCATCCCACCAGCTGCATGCTCCAGCCCCCTCTTCTCTGTGTTCCTGCTGCATAGACTTTGTCTTCTCTTGCAAGGCCTTTTGCAAAAATGCCCTGACTTTTCTGGGTTTATCTTCCTCTATCTTCTCTTGCAAGGATTTTTGCGGGCTGGCGAGATGGCTCAGCAGGTAAGAGCACTGACCTTCTTTCGAAGATCCTGAGTTCAAGTCCCAGCAACCACATGGTGGCTCAGTTAAAAAAAAAGTTTCTCTTGATGGTTCTCTTTACTTCGACCTGTGTACTGTGCTACAAGAGGCAGACCTCTTCTCCCTTCATCCACAGTGCGGCCTGCCTTTGCTCCTGGATGCTGGTGATTTGGGCCTTCAGCCCCACTTGTGCGTTTCCCACTGACTCTTTCTGTCTCCTCCTTTCTTGGGCTTCTCAGTTTCCCTTGTTTAACATGTCTTCCTCCCAGAACCTTGGGAGCACCTGCTCTTCCACCAACTCTTGCCTCTTCAGCTCCTTGCTGAATTCTCTCTGTGCTTGCCACTCCTCACCCATCTTCCCTCCTGGACACAAACCAGTTTACTATGAAGACCTTCACAGTGTTCCCTTAATTGCTGGTCTAACTTTTTAGCCACAAAAATCTTTCCTCTTTTTTTCCTTTTCTTTCTTTCGTTTTTTTTTTTTCTTTACAGTCAATGATTTGTTTTGTTTTTCTTACCCTTTTTCCTTCAGTGACTTCTTCTTTCAACTGCATTTCAAAAATGCTCATTTTTAGCCAGGCAGTGGTGGCACACGCCTTTAATCCCAGCACTTGGAAGGCAGAGGCAGGCGGATTTCTGAGTTCAAGGCCAGCCTGGTCTGCAGAGTGAGTTCCAAGGACAGCCAGGGTTACACACAAAAAACTCTGTCTCAAAAAAAAACCAAAAATAAACCACAAATGTATATATCTTATTACACCCCTTTTCAGTGTTGAAGATGAAGTCTTCCATGGCATATTTGATTCTTGCTTGCTTCTATGAGACTGTTCAAATACTTGCAGTTACTGTGCTGGCTCCAGTCAACTTCACTTCAAAGGGTCCCTGTCCATTTGATTAAAGGAAGCCAAAGTACTATGATACTTCTGGTAGCTGCACTGAATTTTTTTTAGATGTTGCTCTGCCCCTTGAGTCTTGGGAGGCGTGGCTGTAGTTACAGGGGGTTAAGAGCCCATGACTCGGAGCTGGAGAGATGGCTCAGTGGTTAGGAGCAATGACTGCTCTTCCGAAGGTCCTGGGTTCAAATCCCAGCAACCACAAGGTGGCTCACAACCATCCATAAAAAGAACTGACACCCTCTTCTGGAGTGTCTGAAGACAGCTACAGTGTACTTATATGAAAATAAACTTAAAAAAAAAAAAAAGAGTCCATGACTGTCCTGGCTGAGAGCAATGGCAGCAGGCATGTAGGCATGGCACTGGGTTAGTAGCTGGGAGCTCATATGCTGAGACAACAATAGGAAGCAGAAGCAGAAAGGGGCTTTTGCCTTTTGATCTCCTTCTTTTCTTCACGCTGCCTACTTAACAGTTAGAAAGACTGGAAGCTCTGGTAGCCACCTGGATGCAGAAAGCAACCTTACCAGCAGAAATAATACAGGATGGAGGAAGCTGTCTAGGTCTGAGGACTTCAGGGACCCTCCACGGTGAGCTTTTACACCTACCCAGAGCTACTTTCCTGTGTCTTTTCTTTGCATGTGAAAGTGTTGTGTCCAATCCATTGTAAACTGGGCTTCTATTACTTGCAAATAAGTTTAGCCATTTATTGCAAAGGATGTTTGTAGTTATTTTTGTGTTAGAATTTATTAAGTGCTATTAAGAGAAACACATTTTAATTTTTACAGATTTTGTAGAATTCATCACCCAGAGCCTCCAGTATTCTCTGAGATGCAAAACATGCTTTCCTGGTGTGAACCAATGGGTGCTGTGTATAGCTTGAGGAGAATGATGGTTCTGGGACTTACAAGATGGGTCCAGATGGTGACACTCTTTTAAAATACAAGAAAATGTTTCATCCTATCGAAATCGAGCCAGACATCCTTCTGTTGTGTTGACATTGTTACACCTGTTATTTGTCTATTTCTGGGTTCACACATCATGACACAGACATGCAGGTCGGAGGATAACCTGAGGGAGTTTGTTCTCTCCTTCTATCCTGTGGGTTCTGGGGATGGAATTCAGGTCATCAGCCTTGGCAGCAAGCACCTTTCCATGCAAAGCTATCTCACTGGCCCTTGTTTGTTTGTTTGTTTATTATTTATTTCTTTATCTTTCCATTTTGAAACAGGGCCCTCACACAGCCCAAGCTGCCCTCAAACTTGCTACATAACGAGGAACAGCCCTGCTCTTCCGATCCTCCTACCCCTGCTTCCCTAGTGCTGGAACTATAGGCATGGGCTATCACACCCATTTTCTAATGTGGTGATGGGGGATGAGCCCAGGGCTCTATGCGTGCTAGGTATGCACCTTGCATACTGAGCTACACTCCTAGCCCCCTGTGATGCCCCTAGTTTGAATGTTTTCTGGATTTTGTTTTTCTTCCCCCTCTTTAAATTAGGGTAGGGGGTAGCTCGGCAGGAAAGGGCTCCGGCCTCTAAGCCTGATCACTGAAGTTCAAACCCCAGGACCCACAGGGTAGAAGGAAGAACAAGCTTCCCAAAGTTGTCTTCTTACTTACATGCGGCATGCCTAGTCACATCCATGTTTGCACACAGAGGCTCTGCCTCCGCAAGGGACTTTCCTTGTTTGAGTCTCAATGGTCCTCCTCATAGAAATGTAGGTAGAAGAGCTGGGTGTGATGGCACATGCCTTTAATCCCAGCACTCAGGAGACAGAGGCAGGAGGATCTCTAGGAGTAGCCCAGGCCTTTGTGGGCTTGCCTGTTCTACAAAGTGAGTCCAGGACAGCTAGGCCTGTTACACCAAGAAACCCTCTCTCAAAAAAAAATAATAAATACATAAATACATAAATAGTAGGTAGAACAGTGAGGATGTTGTGAAAACATAGATGGCATGATCTTTTTTTAAAAAGATGTATTTATTATTATAATTAAGTACACTGTAGCTGTCTTCAGATGTACCAGAAGAGGGTGTCAGATCTCATTACAGGTGGTTGTAAGCCACCATGTGGTGAAGAGCAGTCGATGCTCTTACCCACTGAACCATCTCTCCAGCCCCAGATGGCATGATCTTAAAGATACTTTACACAAAATAATAATCAACTTCTTCCTCTATATAAAGTTCAAGTGTTCTAGGCATCCCTGCGGCATATCTGATGCTCTCAATGAAAACTGAGCTTTTAGTTGCTGGGACAGAATATCTGTAATAAAACAACTTGGGGAATTGTGGAAAGAAAGCTCAGTGATAAGATTACCTTCTGCTCTTTCAGAAAATAGTGTGTGCTCCCCTGTACCCTAACCACGTAGCTCACGACCCCCGATAACTCCAGTTCCAGGATATGACACCCTCACTAGCCTCCAGAGACACTGCCTGCGTGTGGTGTACATACAGACCAACAACCATGCATGTACACATACATAAATAAAAATAAATAAATGACTTAAACAACAAAGACAACTTAAGGGATGAAGGGCTGGGTTTGGTCTCATGGGCTCAGCCCATGCTCACTTGGTTCCTTTGCTTCTGGGCCCAGTCATGGTGAGACACAGCATCAAGGCAGGGAACATGTGATGGATGGGGCATTTCTCTTCATAGTGGGCAGGAGGCAGAGCAACAGAGGAACAGCCCAGAAGCAAAGACAGCTTTTCAAAGCAGGCCCCCAGGCTCCATAAACCTACTTCCTCTAACTAGGCCCCATCTTCTGATAGCCCCTTCAGCTTTGACTTTACAAAGGGATGAATCTATGATGAGGTCAAATCCTGTGAACTCATCACTTCTCATTATGGCCACTAGCAAGGGACCAATCCTTCAGCATATGAGCCTGTGGGAAAGAAGACACTTCAAATCCAAACCCCGCCGTGGGTTACATATGTTGGGCTCTAATGATCTTCTTGAAAAATTACTAGTTAGGGTGAGCGTTTAGTACCATATATCCAGGTATGTTCCCTGTGCTTTCTTTAATCCTTCCCCAGATCCTTACAAAACAGTTATTAAGGTGGAGATAAGAAAATTGTTGAGCCCTTGTATAGACAGCCCAAGACTGGACATACTTAGCAAAGCCAGGACTTGAGGCCAGGTTATCAAGGCGCTGGGACATTGTAATGGAGTGAATAAGCAGGAGAATAGTGCCTCCTGTGAGGGACATGTGAAGCTCTCCTTATTTAAAAACATAATGATTCCCCATATGGCTAGAGCCAAAGCACAGCAAATGTGGTTCCTGCACCTAATAATCCCAAAACAGAAAGGCCATTACTTCCCTGGAGACTCTGTCAAACGATCTGTTTTGACAAATGCACTTTGTGTCTCCTTAGTTTCAATGAATTACATCATTCTGTTGCCCAGGCTTGAGCGAAAGAGGAAGGTTTGAATGCTTGGAGACAGCCCTTGCTCCAGGAAAAGTTAGACAGCAAGCAGAGGAAATTAGACCAGTCCCCAGTGATCACAAAAATAGAATTTGTTCTCCAAGCTCTTTCCCACTCTGAATACAGAACCTAGGAGAGGTAGACTCTATAAGAATCTAGTAGAGAGAACAGGAATGAGGAGTGTCCCTCTGGCAAGCAGCAACAGGGTTACCAAGTACAGCTTCTACTGGCATCTTTTGTGTAGGTTAAGTGTAACCTGAGAGGGGACTTGCTCCGCATGGACACCTCCTAGATGCCTACCTTAGGGACTCAGCCCTGTCCTCAGCTGCAAGTGTTTGTGGCTGATGGCTCACAGCTGAGTCTGTTTCTCAGGATTGCCTGCGCCCTGGACAAGCTGCAGGGGGAAAGGGTGAGCCGTATCTCTTCTGAGGACTGAACACCTAAGTAGCTGACTCGGGTCCAGGTAGCCCTGGCCTTGAGGGCCTCAGTTGCCACTGCACAGTGTTCTTTTGCCTCTGACCCTTCTGCCTGCTGCTTTCATTTCAGCACCGAAGGGAGTGCTTCCCAGTAAAGTCCTGGGGGTGGGGGATTCAATCTAAGACAAACTCAAATTAATTCACATTCATATTTGAAAAGAGACTCCTGCTGTCCCTCAAAGGAACAAATCAGTTGTTTGGGCATGGTGGCACAAGCCTGTAATGCCAGGCAGATGAATCTCTATCAGTTCAAAGCCTGCCTGGTCTACTGAGCAAGTTGCAGGCCATCCAGACACACACACACACACACACACACACACACACACACACACACACATCAATCAATCAAGAACTAAAATTAAAAAAAAAAGATTACCTTTCCAAATAACAATGTGTTTTTATCAACTATGCAAATGAAATGAGGGTGAAACTGGGGCACCCAGTTCCCATATTGCATTATACTAACAAGGTTTATACCATTGCAAACATCTGCACCATTAGCAAAACTATCACATGGTAAGAGCTGGGCCATAGAGCAGCTGCCAGCATGCATAATAAAAACTAAGTTTAAAACTTTAACCTGACAAGTAGGAAACGTGTTTATATAAAAACTTGTATGCTCAGAAGAAAGAAAAAAAGAACTAGAAAGCAATGGAATATACATTACAGGAAAGCAGACTGGGAGGCTGTTGGGAAGGGAGGAAGGGTCCAGCCAGAGGAGAGGAGGGAGTATTACGAACAAAGTATTTGCATGAAAATTCTATACCAGGGACTGGAGGGATAATCAGCAAAGGGTTTTGCTTTGAGAAAACAAAACAAAACAACAAAAACAAAACAAACAAACAAACAAAAAACCCAGCTCATTTGATACTCAGAACTCTTATTTAAAAAGTTGGATGTGGTGGTAGACATTTGTAACCTCAGTGCTGGGTGGCAGAGATAAATGGATCTGTAGCACTCACTGGCTACCCAGGGTATCGGGATCAGAAGCTCCAGCACAATGAGAGGCCATGTAATTAAAAACAAGGTGGACTGCTCTGGAGAAATGAAAAACGCAACCCAAGGTTGACCTCTGGCCTCCATGAGCACAAGCAAACATGTATCCATACACAAACCCACATGTACACATGTGCACACACACACAATGCTATAATAAAAACTACTTCTTTATATGTTAACTTAAAAATAAGCTTGAAAAGAAAGAGAAAAACTTGCACACAGCTCTTTCTTCAACCATGTATACGTTCCCAGCCAGGCAGGGTGGTGTGTGCCTTTAATCCCAGCAGTCAGGAGGTAGAGTAAGTGGATCTATCTGAATTCGAGAATGAAACACACACACACTCACACACACACACACACACACACACACACACACACACACACGCATGCGCACCAGTTAATTTTTGACATGGCATGGCTCGCTCAAAAGCTGGGCATTCCTAAACCATCCCCTGCTTGCAAACACTCCCCTCCCCCCATACTTCTGAAACTCCTAAACCTTTCCATGCTCAATCCTCAGACTACATAAAATAAAAGAAAATAAAAAGGGAAAAAAAACCCTCATCACAACAGGTATACTGTCTCCCCTCAACCCCTAACCCCGCCTCACCCCACTGCTATGATGATCTAAAACTGTGATCCAAAATTAGTGTTCTCTTCTTCAAGTTATTTTCCTCTGCTATTTTGACTGACACCTAAAACACTTAATATCATAGAGAAAGTCTGTGTCCTGAAGAAGGGAGCTTGCTACAGCAACGGAATTCAGGGGACACTCTATAAGAATGTAGTATCACACTGTCCACTGAATGGAGAGAAAGCCTATACAAAGGTCCCAGACAGAGGAAGCCCAGGGACCGCCCAGAGAAGGTGTATAGATCAATTTAATGGAGTATGGAAATGGAAGTCAGAGATGATGCACAGAAGGGTCTCATCAGCCAGACCAAAAATTCTGAGTTCTATTCTGGAGGTAGTGTGGAGTGACATCAATAACTCAACTCAGTATTTTTTTTTTAAGGTATTTTTTTTTCTCTTCTTTTCAGAACAGTTTCTCTGCATAGTCCCGGCTGTTCTGGAACTAGCTCAGTTAGACCAGACTGGCTTTGAACTCAGAGAGCCTCCTGCCACTGCCTCTCAAGTGCTGGGATTAAAGTCATGTGCCACCATGCCCAGATGTTTTAAAATCTTTTTGAACAAAAACAAAAACTGTGATACAGCGAGCACTGATATACTTTGTATCAGAGAAAAACAACCATCCAATGATACAACACCCCTCCCCGTATGCTATACTTCCTTGTTTAGATAAGGATGTAGTATGTGTATATACATGTGTGCCCATTTTAGAGTACACTCTGCTGTGATGATTTACGCATATGGGGTTGCTTGCCAAAAGGCTCCTTTCTTGAAAGCTTGGTTCCCCCATGTGGTGGATTCAGTCATTGAGAGGGAATTGATTCTTGAGAGCTTTAAACTAATCAACATGCTAATCTATTTTTAAAAATGTATATACACCTGTGTGTGCCTGAGTATGCACACTATGTGGGTACAGGAGCCAAAGAACGTCAAAAGAAACATCAAATGCCCTAGAACTGGAGGTACAGACAGTTGTGAGTCACTGGACGGGTACTGGATGCTGAACCTCAGTTTGTAGAACAGAAAGAACAGAAAGCACTCTTACTGCTGAGCCATCACCCCAGCTCCTAGACTAAGCTCTTTGATTGAGTCAAAAATTGAATGGACAGAAGGGAAGTGGTGGAAACTGGAGGATGGGGCAGACTTGGAGGAAGTGGACTACTGGGGACCTGACACCCCTGCTTGCTGTTGGCTAACAAGGAAGGTGCTTTGCTGCATAATCACCCTGTGTAGCTCAGGCTGGCCTTGAATAATGGAGTAACGCGGCCTTGAACAGGAACTTTTGAGACTGTAAGAAAAAACAAATTCTTCCTACCTTAACTTGTTTCTCGGCTATTCTGTCTCACTGATGAAAACCAACAGTGATTACGTGGCTGTCTTCCTTTTCCTCTCTTTTGTGCTGAATCATTTTGAAGAAAATTACTGGCAGTGTAACATTCATTTCTATATACTTTGGCACAGTTTCCCAAGTTTTAAAGATTTGTTTTCAGATCTCTAACATCAGTAACTGAACTAGTATACTAACTGCCTAACAACAGGCTAGCAATATGAGACAGTTCTCATTTTGCAACTGTGCTGAAGAAGTCTGAAAGTCAGTTTTGCAGAGCCAGAATCCAATCCCACATTTATTTAATTGTGTCTTTATGTCTGTTTGTTAATTAGCAAGCAGAATTACCCTGTGTAGCCCGAGCTGGTCTTAAATAAATTTACTGTCTCCCGCTCCTGGTGTAAGCGGTGCTGGGGTTAGAATCCAGGTTCTTGTACATGCTAGGCAAGCTCTCCACTAACTGAGCTACATTCTCAGTGTCTTTATAAATCATGTGTCTCTATGTGTGTCCCTTTGTGAGTATGTTCTTCTGAATGCAGGTGCTGGGGGAAATCAGAGGCCTTGGATCTTTGGAGCTGGAGTGACCATTGGTTGTGAATTTGAACTGAGAGATGCCCTGTTGTAAGAGCAGGAAGCATTACAACCATGGAGCCATCTCCCCAGACCCCACATTCGCCATTTGTCTGTCTCCTTGGGTCTATCATTAAACTGCTTTCTTTAGCTCCTAAAAACAGGCTTTATTTGATTCAGTTTCAATTATTTTGGCAAGACAGTTTTATTCACTAATGGCATTTCTACTTTGTGCTGCAAGATCACAGGGACCTCATAAAAATGTTGTCTCTGGGCTAGTGATGTGAGCTTACTGGGTTGAAACGGGGACAGCAAGATAGCAAGATATCCTGGTTTTAGCTTTTTGTTTGTTTTTTCTCACTCTGTAGGCCAGGCTGGCCTCAAACTCAGAAATCTGCCTGCCTCTGCCTCCCAAGTGCTAGGATTACAGGCGTGTGCCACCACTGCACGGCATTTTTTTTTTTTTTTTTGGCTTTTTGTTTGGATCTCCTGGTTTAAAAAATATGTGTTTCTCCTTTGTTATAGCACACTGAACTGAGGAACACGCGGCACCACAGCTCCCATTTGTTACTGATGCTTGCAGTTGGTCAAAACTCAAATGAGCTTTATTACAACTGCATGATTGCAATGGCCCTCCCTCCCTCTTTCCACTTGTTTCCTGTAAAGTTTTTTAACCAAAGCGAGAAGCCAGGCTTTCCAAATCAGACTAAATTCCTTCCTTCCTTCCTTCTTTCCTCCTTTCTTTCTTCCTTCCATTTGAGACAGGGTTTCTCTGTGTAGCCATGGCTATCCTGGAACTCTGTAGACTTAGGCTGGTCTTGAACTCAGAGGTCCACCTGCCTCTGTCTCTTGAGGGCTGGGATTAAAGATATATGCCATCACCTCCCAGCTTAGATTACTTCTTGACATTGATGAGAAAAACAGTTTTTTTACAGTATCTAAAAGCAACTCCTAGGGCTGGAGAGGTGGTTTAAAGTGCTTCCAGTTCTTCTAGAGAACTTGAGTTTTGTTCCCAGTATTCCTATGGGTTGGCTACCCACCAACTTTAGTTCCAGCCCCAGGGGATTTTATGCCCTCTTCTGGCATCCACAAGTACCTGAACTCAGGTGTGTACACACACACACACACACACACACACACACACACACACACCACCCCAAAATTAGAAGAAATGAATAAATAAAATTTAAACCCTATTCCTACTGCCAGGTCAAACTGCTACACTGTAATAGGTGTTAGATTCCCCAAAGTGCTGATTTTGGCTATTTTTGTAATAATAGTTCACAACAGCCCAATGCTGTGCTAGTTACTGAAATTTGTGACCTCTAACACAGCTGTAATTAAGCTGATCAAATCTAATCATTCAACACCCAGTTCAAAACAAAACAACAAAACCCTAACAATAAACAAGAGAATTGTGTTTTTACCACACTAAACCTAACAAGGGACTTTAGATTTAGAAAAGAGAAATAAAGGTAGGTAGTAGGTCTATTGTCCCTGTAAACTAGGTCAGCAACTAGATGGTCAGAATTAATAGAAGTGTATGACAATCTATAATGAAGAGACAGAGGGTAAATCAGGAAAGGGAATGGGGTGGGGATTGGGGGAGTCGTGGGTCCAGGAGGGGGCTGAGGAAGCTCTCTCTGGGTTCTTCTGGAAGCAGGACATGAGAAGGGAATCCCTAAGGAGACCCCAGAACCATACATCTCTCTTTATTAAGGCCATCTGCAAGTCTCAATTCAGAAGGAGGGAATTGTACAGCACGCCCATATCAAAGAGCATTTATAGAGGTCCATCACTTCCTTAAAGCTGCAAACGTGCCTGCCCACTCGTGCATCCAAGAATTTATTTGCTCTCTCGGCCAACTCTAGCTTTCACTGACAATTTTCAGAACCAATCACCTCCAATCATAGCCCCGCCTCTCCATCGACAGGTGAAAGACATAGCTTTCAGCCAATAAAACACAAGAATGGGTGTGTGAAGGCCGGACTCTGCCCCATTTACCTCAACGCGTTCAGTCATTGGTAGAAAGGCTTGAGCAGCTGATCGCAACCACCAATCCGTAAGGGCGGAAGAGGATGAAGGGCAGAGCGATGGGCGGGGGTGACGTGGCAATGACAGAAGCATAAACTGTAATGACTGACGGAAGTACTAGCCATTCGGAGACCAAACCGGCCGGGCGCTCTGCATTCTCCCGTCCTCAGACTTCGGAAAACCACCAATGACTTTGTAGATCTGCCTGATTGGCTTTCCTTTTAGCCAATCGAAAGCAGGCCTGGAGGACGCGTCGCGCCTGGAGCTTCTCACTGGGCGGAGTAGCATGACAGGCCCGAGAGAAATGCCAATGTCCGCGGGGTCTTCTGCAAGTGACATTTGGCGGCACCAATCGCCGCCCTCCTTCCCGGCGGCCGAGCCCTCCTTCCCGCGGCGGGGCTGGCGGGGCGGGGACGCTGCGCGGCGGCGGCTGAAGCGCTAGCCGTGTTGGGCGCTCCGGGCGGCGGCGGCGGAGCTCGTAGGCGGTTCCGGTCGTGTCTCTCCGGGCGGCGGCGGCTCATGGCGGCGACCGAGCTGAGAGGAGTGGTGGGGCCGGGCCCGGCAGCCATCGCGGCTCCGGGCGGCGGCGGCGCGGGTCCACCCGTGGTGGGAGGCGGCGGCGGACGCGGGGACGCGGGGCCCGGCTCCGGGGTGGCAGTGGCGACGGCGGCGACGGCGGGCGGCCCGGGACCCGGGGCCGGAGGAGTGGCGGCAGGCGGCCCGGGCTCTGCACCGCCAGCCGCGGGCTCGGGCGGTTCAGGCGCCGGGGGCTCGGGCTCGGCTAGAGAGGGCTGGCTCTTCAAATGGACCAATTACATCAAAGGCTACCAGCGGCGATGGTTCGTGCTGAGCAACGGGCTCCTGAGCTACTACAGGTAACTGCTTCCGGGGCGCCACGCTCACCTGGCTTCCCCGTGTGCAGCCCACAGACCCGCGCTGTCACTCTCCGCAGGCTGGCTTCGCTGCCAAGGTCGCCCTGGGTCGCTGTCTGTCACCTGCACAGGTTGACAGCTTGCAAAAGTCAGAACCTGCAGGTTGGACACACTGCTTCTGTCCCCGCTGTCATCCGCCCCTAGTGCCTCATCTGCCTCCATCCCTGGGTCTTTCCTGTCAGCAATTGTTTGGAGAGCATCTGCTCTGCCATTGTATTTCCGCTACCACGTGGGTGCAATCGCTAATTCTGCAAGTAAGGCACTGTTGTGAGGCTGGACGGGCACAGACAGAGCCTGGGCACTGTCCCTCAGGAACTTACAGTGGAAGTTTCAACTCCTAACTTTTTATGCTTCAGTCTCTAAAATGTAGTGTTCTGATACACCCATGATATACCTGCCCATGCTTACGCAGGCCACCCATTCAGTCATCAGAATACCACACACAGGGAGACTTTGGGATTCTGTCCACCATATGTCTTACCTCTCCAAGCATGCGCGTACTTTCTCTGTCTAGACAGCCAACAATAGAGATGTGTACTCTACCATAGCTTTTACTTTTGCTTGCCCCACCTCTTCCCATGGGAATGATTGTCTTATCCAGAAGTCTCCGTGCACCTTTTAGTTGTATTTAAGATTAAGCTTTATTAAGGGAAGAGTGCATATTTTTGAAATGATTGTTAAGGTTTCACAGTGCTTATTTTGGTATGGTTAATGTATACTCACTGTGGCTCATAGCATGGTCATAACATGTCACACTTTGGGGCTTATATTACTAGACAGAGGTGTTGAGAGGTGATTTGGGGATAGGTTATAAGCTTTCCCAACCACCATGCATTGTGGCTGGATGTCTTACATGCAACTGTTCATTTAGTGCTCATAGATCTTCTATCTCCTTGGGAGTTAGGACATGTTCCCATGTTCTTGACAAGAAAGCAGACTTAGCATGGGCAGCTCTCCCAGGGTCTTGGAGAAATCAGGATTTGAAACTACTCTTCATTCTTTAAAACCTAAAACCTAGGTTAGTGTTGCATGAACCAGTTAGATACAGAGATAATTACCTAAAACACGGTTTATAGAATGTGTTACAGTGTGTTTCATGAAAAAAAGGACAAAAGTGTACTCTAAGAGGAATTTGCTTAGTATAATGCCATTTCTGGTTGAAATCTCTTTCCAAAGGGCATCCAGTTTGGGGACCCAAGACACTGATGGGGGGAGTGGCACAGCCTGTATTTCTTTTCCGTTTTACTAGTAGTTTACTCTGCTATCGGGAGATTCAGGGGGAATGAATAACTCCCATGAACATTGTTGGCTTGGCTCTTAGAGAATTTTAAAGAAAGCTTGAAGACAAGAGTTGGAGGTTGTTGGTGGGAACATTTTTATGGCTCCTCACAAATGCCTTAGTAGCTCATCCTTGATGCTTAAGTAACAGTTGTTTAATAAATGTGACATTTTCATTATTGTATTCTGAATTAATTTTAATATAGCCCTTTCTCCTACTCATCTAGAACTCATTTTAGGATTATAGCATACATTTAAGGTTTTAGTTTGACTCAGTTTTTTCCCCCATCTATTCAAGCTTATGTCTTGTTTTAATTGACTATTATTCTAATGTTCAGTTGATTTATATCCTGAACTTGGTTCATAAATCTCTAATAACATCGATTCCCCATACTGAAACTTGTACGTTAAGGGTTAGACATGGGGATAACAAGCCTTTAATCCTAGCAAAAGGCAGAGGCAGGTGAATCTCTATGAGTTTGAAGCATCCTGGTCTACATGGCAAGTTACAGGACAGCCAGAGCTACAAAACAAAGAAATAACAAACAAACAAACAAAAAACCAATTGTATTATCTAAGGGCTTTAATAATGTGTAGTCTTGGGTTGGAGAAGAGCACTTATGCACATACATAAACACAGGCAAAAGGCACATAAAATACAGTAAACCTAAAAAAATTCCAATATTCTCCGATTGTTTTAATCCAGCCAAGTTCTTACTTTGTCTACTTTGCAGGATACCTGATTGCTTGATTAGTGTTGACTTTGGATACTAATAATGTAACCTGTTGGCATTTCTTTATATTTGTTACTACTCTTACCTCCTTTCTCACAGTAGCTGACTCCATGTAAAACACTCTCCAGAACATAGCAAGATATGCCCTTAGGCTGTCGTTGCCAGTAGGATGGTCCCACTCACAAGCCAGCCAGTCAGCAGGGTCTGTTTATCAATCTATTCGTTCCCCCACAGCCCCAGAACTTCAGTGAAGTGCATCCTTCCTACTGCATTGGCAGTTTATTCTTAGTAGGGTGCCTGTGATCCTCATCTCCTGCCTAGAATTAGTTAGCTATGTTATCATTCCTCCTCTGAATGTCATATGTCCAAAACCTACAGTCTCTGATAGATGCCACTTTCAAAATATATTTTTCCTTCATAGACTCCATCCTCTGATGACATAGAAAAACAGATATGAGCAAGCCTTTTACCTTATGTTTCTTTACATAGATGCCCCATAACTTACTCTCTTACACAGAATCCCATTTCTTTCAGAAACACCCATGGCAGGTTATCACAGGTTTTCCTTCTAGGTTCTAGAGATTAAATTAAATTCACCCGGCCTTTTCAGGTAAGAACTTTCTAGCCAGAAAATAACCGTGTAATACTGTAATGACTGAAGAACTTCAGTGAGAATCTTTCCTATCTCTGTTCTAAACATAACTGTAGGTGTATTTGCCTGAGCCTAAGAGCTCTGTGGTCAAGCCTCCCTCCCTCCCGGTGTTTCTTAGTGTCTGTTAACAAGCTATAGACTTTATATTATCTGAGAAGCTTCTTTGGTGCAAGAAGATGGTGGAGCCAGAGGAGATCCTAAGTGGCGGTTAGAGGAAAGTACCAGTAAGGAGGCCTGTGATAGAAGGCACAAGTACTAAGGGTTAGCTGGCCTTCAGCTGTGGGTCTGTAATTCAGCCTGCATTATTCATAATGTAACTGAAGCTTGTGAGGGGAGGTAAGAATAGAAAAAGCAGGGATTCACGTTACAGTGTGGCAGGTGCAGGGCATGGAAAATGGACGGTCCTTTGAGACCCTCACCCCTACCCTGTGATCTCTTATTGCTCATTAGTACATTTGAGAAAGAAAAAAAAGTTACACATGACAAAGTGAACAACAGCGAATCTGTCGTCCTAAGGGCAGTAAACAGACTTTCTCAAATATATTAAATCTTAATGTCTGGGAAGGGTGTGTGCCATTTCTGGCATGTAGAAATTCCGATGTGCCAGGTGTGTTTGGCTGCTTGGTTCTACTGCTTTGTACTGTGGCAAAGGACTCTGACCTCTTTATGTTCTGAGGTGGACAGGGAAATCTGTGGTTTCACTGGGAAGGTCCCTGGGCATAGCCAGCAGTGGTGAAGAAGTGGGCAGTTTTCTCTGCATGCTCAGTAGTGCTGGGAGTTTGATGTTTAATGTGAATCTTGGTATTTTATGTCCAGAACTTTATAGCTTGTTGTCACCAAGGAGTGTTGTGAAGTTCAGAAGTTAGTCTATTAATAGAACTGTCAGTGGAGATTGGGGGAATTTTTACAGCCAGTCCTCTTGAGTGCAGACCTGCTGAGTCTTTCCTGGCTATTAATAGGATAGCTTAGGAGTTCCCACCAATAAAAACCTGGAACTTAGGAAACTGCATTTTCCAAACGATTAAAATGCCTTGTGATTGTTTCGTGGCTATTCTTTTTTTATTGTAGTTATTCTTATTTCTTACATTTGAGCCATAACCAATATTTAATAGTCTAATCAGGTAAGGTTTACCTTTTATACTTTCAGCAATGTAATCCTAAGCGTGGCATGACAGTTCCCGTTTGGGCTGATTTACAGTGAGGGGGTGGCTCAGTGTATAAAAATGGAGCTATTCTTAGAGAATGAGAGTGTCAAAATTTTTTGTTGCACAAGGTTATAAAGTGTTTTATAACTTGCTAAGTAAAAAGTGGTTTGTGACTGCAAATGGGCATGAGAGAGCTAGGGCTATTCTACGGTTATAGATTGTGGTAGTGGCTCCACAGTTGTATCCACCTTTCAAAAATTCAGTCAGTTGTACTTAATTAACTGCTGAATTAATATTTCATGCAATTCTAGCTCAGTAAAGACTGTATTTTTAAAAGCTAATAGTAAGAGGAACAGTGGGGTAATAAACTCTGACTCACAAACAATGATTACAAGCTCTGAAAGCAATTTCCCACTGCTTAAATTTCCAAGAGTTGTTTAAAGGAAAGAAAACAAGAATTTGTTGTTTCCTAAGACTAGTTAATTTTCAAAGGCCCAGAGGTAATAAACGGAAGTAAAAACAGAGCAGGGCAGGTGTCTGTTACCGGTCTGTTTAGCCGTTTTTGTCTTGCTATGACAGGTCCAAGGCAGAGATGAGACACACCTGCCGAGGTACCATCAACCTCGCCACAGCCAACATCACTGTGGAGGACTCTTGCAACTTCATCATTTCCAATGGCGGTGCTCAGACCTACCACTTGAAGGCCAGCTCCGAAGTAGAGCGTCAGCGCTGGGTGACAGCCCTAGAACTGGCTAAGGCCAAGGCTGTGAAGATGCTGGCTGAATCAGGTATGGAGCAAAGGAACACTGGGAAACAGCTTTTTACAACCCTGACTGCAGTGTACATTTTGACTATGTTCCATGCCTTCGATGCCCCAAGCCTCTTGTTGTATGTTACTTCTCTTGAGTAGTGATTGTAAACTGAGTTCAGTCTTGCGTGTGTACACACACACGACATTTGAGAATGTCTGGAGATATTTTTAGTTAAAATAAAAGAAGCTGGGGTATTACTGATGTATAGAGACTAGAAGCCAAAGATACTGCTCAGTGCCCTGTGAGGTACAGAATAGCAGCTCCACCTTCTCAAAAAGAATCAGCTGGCTGAAGCTGAAAGACCCTGGTCCTAAAGATATGACATACCACTTATGCTTAAAACAATTTTGTTTTAATCCCAGCACTTGGGAGGCAGAGGCAGCCTGGGCTACAGAGTGAGTTCCAGGGCAGCCAGGGTGATCCAGAAAATCCCTGTCTCGGAAAATAAAAAAAAAAAAAAAATTGTTTTAAATTTTTTGATTCATGGTCTTACTAGTATAGTAGCCTTGGATGGCCTGGAACCTTATCCTCTTGCCTCTGCCTCCTGAGTCCTAGGACTAAAGACATTCTCTACTATGCCTAGTGCTTGGCCTGTGCTTTTATTTTTAATGTCAGTTAACGTTCTTAAATATTCGAGACATAATTACTTTAGTACTAGCTCAGCATTAGGAATCTTACAACTCATAATTTGAACCTATGCCAATGTTTCTTCTTTTGATTTTTTTTTTTTTTTCTGACAGTCAAGTCCTAGGCTGGCCTCAAACTCACTCTTGTCTGTAGTTTAAATTGACCTTGAACTCCTGATCCTTCTGTCTCCACCTCTCAAGTGCTGGATTTTAGTCTCAGCTTCTGATAGCTTCTTATTTGCTAATGAAGTTGTAACAGTCATGATAGATGACCCAAAAAACAGTCTTATCAGGCTGCAAGAACCCTGTTCTTGTGGAGGGCGAGATTTCAGTTCTCAGGATTCTTGTGAGGAAGCTCACCAAGATCTGTGAGTTTAGTTCCAGGAGGATCTGCCCACCTTTGACCCATAAGGGCATAGACACAAACACAGTTTAAAATAGTAAAAAAAAAAAAAAAAAAAACTTTTTTAAAATTAGCTTTCTTTCCCCTAAAGAAAGTGATAGGATCACCCTTAAGGTAGTAGTAATCACGCTGAGCTTACACACTGGCAAAAACCTGACATGTCAGCTTTTGTTTGCCAGTTGCTTGGCTTAGTGCCTAATATCTATTAAGCCATGAGAGAAAACTTCATTGCTTTATCAGTTTTGTGGGGACAGGTTATGTTTTGATCTTGACCCTGCCTCTGTCCTGGAGAGAGGACAGATCTTTTCTTGTTCCTTTTGTTTAATTTAAGGGCTGATATTAGCTCACAAAGGAGTGACATTGCTGGGAAAACAGTCTGCAGTGACAAACTGTTAAGTACAAAGCCGTCGGTGAGAGGTACAACCCAGATTCCTACTTGATTTATGATTTGAGAGCTCTCTTGTTTTGCTTTTGGTGTGGCATTAGGGTTAAGTAAGTTCATCATGAAGCTTAGCGCTCTCTTGGAGCTAAATAGTTTTTAGTGATATAGAAGAAGCTACTCTGTGATTCTCAACCCATTTTGCAGGAAGCCTGTGTGCCACCCTAAAGATAATGGTGGATTTGCAATAATAATTTGGATTAGATTGGAATCTTCAGTGTTTAAAACTTCATTGCAGTTCAGTTGGTAAGAGTGCTCATCTGTTATGCAGGAAGCCTTTGATTTCCCAGAACTGCATAACTAGGTATGGTGGTCATACCTTTCAGGAAGTGGAAGCAAGAGGATCAAGAGTTCAGGGTCATCCTTGGCTACATAAGAAGTGCAAAGCTAACCTGAGCTATATGAGGAGCTGCCTAAAAAAAGAATTGGGATATCTAGTTATATGTTTCTAAGAGCCATCCAGTTTCCCATAATATCCTCTCCATCAGTGGATCCTAAACTTCAGTGTACATTAGGACTACTTTGGTCACAATTAGAAACACAGATTCTGGTCCAGTGGGATGGCTTAGCTGGTGAAGGCACTTGCTGCCAAGCCTGACATCCTGAATTCCTTTTCTGAGATTTGCACAGTGGAAGAAGAGAACTGAGCCCAAAGGTTATTTTCTGACATGCACATGTCATACACTGTAGCACACATATCCTACTCCCACCCCTATATATAACATTATAAATAAATATAATTTTAAAAGAGAAATGCAGGTTCCCAGACCTTGCCTCTCACCATCTGAGTCTAAATGTCTAGGAGTGTGACCTGAGACTTTGCATCTTTATGATGCACGTCAAGTCTGCATAGTTAGGTCTTGGGTCATACTGTAGAGCAGTGCTTCTCAGCCTTCCTAATGCTGCCACTCTTTAATACAGTTTCTCATGTTGTAGTGACCCCAACTATAAAACTTTTTTTGTTGCTACTTTATAATTGTAATTTTGCTACTGTTATGAGTCATAATGTAAATATCTGCTACGTGACCCCTGTGAAAGGGTTGTCGACCCCACAGGTTGAGAACCACTGTTCTAGAGGAATCCTCAGGAATAGCAAGCCCTCAGTTGCTCAGAATGCACATTGTAAAGCATAATTTTGCTAGACAGATAGAGAGACAGACAGACAGGGCTCCAACTCTCAGTCCTGATCCTAGAGGCGGAACTTAACCTTGGCATCCCTACAGATGAATCAGGAGATGAAGAGTCTGTCTCACAAGCTGACAAGACTGAGCTCCAGAACACCCTCCGAACACTCTCCAGCAAAGTGGAGGACTTGAGCACGTGCAATGACTTGATAGCTAAGCACGGCACCGCCCTGCAGCGTTCCCTCAGTGAGCTGGAGTCCCTGAAGCTGCCGGCTGAGAGCAATGAGAAAATCAAACAGGTCAATGAACGAGCCACGCTGTTTAGGATAACATCCAATGCCATGATCAATGTGAGTAAAGATAGTACCCCTCTGGCTCTTTGACAGTTCCTCTCAGAATGTAGTGCTTTCTCAACCCCTTGGAACTAACTGTTAAAACACTGACTATACCAGGCTTTGCTTCTGTCATTGAGTGCTTTAAAGTGATATTGTGTGTTGCTTGAAACTTGACCAGCTGTTCAGGTGGAAGGTGTTCTGCTTGCGTGGTCAGAAGGGCATGTCATCTTCTGGGCAGTGGTAAGGAGTCCAGTGGTGTGGCCTTCCTGAGTGGCAGGGCATCTGAGGATCTGTTAGTTGGGCTCCTTTGTGGTTTTGCTTTGCTCTGTTTTTCTAACCTAATCTGTCAGAGCTGAAAGATCCTCTTGAATTCCTTGCACTGTTGTGTGCTTTTGCTTCCTTCCTTCTTGGAGTCAGACCCTGCACGGCCAAGGCATTCTGCATTCGGGATGGCGAGCAGGGCCTGGCTCAAGCACTGTCGAGAACTTGTAATTCTAGTTAGTTCAGTGTGAGCCTTTGATTCTAGAACACTCCACGTGGGCACTAGAAGACTGGGTAAATACAGAGCATTGCTGGACTCACTGACAAATTGCTAGGTGTATGAAAGGAATACCAGGTTTTACAGTGCTGTTTTTCCTCTCCTGCTAACTGATTCTCACTCAACTGGTTATGTTAGCTCCCTTCACATAAAAACACTGAGGGACATTTTGTAAGTGAGAGAAGTATTCAGTGAGAAACGGTTTTGTAGAGCTTCTCCCTCCTTCTAATTAAATGGGTTAAGTTACTTCATGAGTGCCAGATTTCCCTGTTTAGGGAGTGACCGTGAGAACTAGTTTAGTTCCTATGGTGCCTGAACATCCAAGACCTTTTCCTGTGATGACATTTTTTTCTCATTTTGTTTTGTTTCTTTGTTATGTGGTGGTAGTTTTAACTTTTTGTTTGTTTGTTTGTTTTTGTTTTTCGAGACAGGGTTTCTCTGTATGGCCCTGGCTGTCCTGGAACTCACTCTTTAGACCAGGCTGGCCTCTAACTCAGAAATCCACCTGCCTCTCTCTCCCAAGTGCTGGGATTAAAGGCGTGCGCCACCATGCCCGGCTTTAACTTTTATTTTAACATTTTAATTTTTTTTTTTTTTTGGTATTTTTGAGACAGGGTTTCTCTGTGTAGCCCTGGCTGTCCTAGAACTCACTCTGTAGACCAGACTGGCCTCCCAAGTGCTAGGATTAAAGGTGTGCGCCACCTCCGCCCGGCAACATTTTAACTTTTATTTTAAGTGTTGAACACCTTCAGGACTGATTTACCCCAGCCAGAAAGAAGACACACTAGTTTTTTGCCTTCAGGATTTCAGGAAGGTTAGCCACCTCCCAGTGTTAGTTAGCCACAGCAGGTCAGTGCTGATGTGGGTTCAGTGACCAGGAAACCTGATAATTCCACAACCCATGATAAATATGTAGACTTTACATTTTGTATTTTGTGTGTATGGGTGATTTGACCACGTGTATGACTGTGCACATCTTATGTGCCTATGGAGGCCAGAAAAAGGCATCAGATCCCTGGGATTGGAGTTACTGGTGGCCACAAGCCACCCTTATGGGGGGCTGGGAAACAAACCCAGGTCCTCTGTCATCACCTCAACTCTCTGACAGTCTTTTATATTTTTCTTATTCTAATACGATTTTTTTTCCTAAATAAAACACTCCTGCTTTATAAATCCAAAGCTTTGCTTTAGCCTTTTATCTTGGAAATTGCCCATCTTTGGGAAATTATTCATCTCCAAGGTCATGTCAGGAATGACCTCTTGGAAGATAGAGACAAGCTTTCAGGAGGGGAATGTAGCTCTATGGTAGAGTAGTAGGCCTAGCATGCTCCAGGCCCTGGGTTTGATCCTCAACATAACACACACTGAGACGTCCAACAACTTGATAGAAATAAGCTGTTTACTGCTGGTATCCCTGTCATACCTGAGCTGTACTTTTTATTTTTATTTTTTTATTTTTTATTTTTTGGTTTTTCCAGACAGGGTTTCTCTGTGTAGCCCTGGCTGTCCTGGAACTCTCTCTGTAGACCAGGCTGGCCTCGAACTCAAAACTCCACCTGCCTCTGCCTCCCAGTTATTTATTTATTTGTTTGTTTGTTTGTTTATTATATGTAAGTTCACTGTAGCTGTCTTCAGACACTCCAGAAGAGGGTGTCAGTTCTTTTTATGGATGGTTGTGAGCCACCATGTGGTTGCTGGGATTTGAACTCAGGACCTTCAGAAGAGCAGTCAGTGCTCTTAACTGCTGAGCTGCACTTTTTATTCTTGTGTTGTTATAATAGCAAGGCTTTAAATGCAATATACATACTAAAAATAAGCAAGTATGGTGACACATGCCTGTTAATCTCAGCACCCTGGAGGCTTAGGTAGGAGAAACGAGATCAAAGCCAGCCTGAGCAGCTACGTGTGTGATAGAAGGGACATAGGCAGTACCTTAGAGGTGTTCAGCATGTACTAGGACGGTTAAAGAAGCTAACACCTCAACTAAATGCCAGGGGAGAATGAAAGTCTGCCTAGCAAGAAGGCAGTATAGATTTGGATTCCAACCGTGTCCCTCATTATCTGCATAACCCAGGGAAACCCTGCCTGTTCTAGACCCCTATTTCTTATCTGTAAATAGTTTGATAGTAGTAGATCTTTCATGGTAGTGTTGGGAGACTTTAGATAATAGATTTGAAAGGCTTGGCCAAGTGCCTGGCAGTACTACTGTCTCTTGATTTTTTTTTTTTTTTTTAAATTTTTGATGCAGGGTTTTTCTATGTAGCGCTGATTGTTCTGGAACATACCTGGAACAGATCAAAGATATGTACCACCATGCCAGTGGTTCTTGCCAAATTTTAATGATTATCAGTGTTATTAAAAGAGAATAAAGGAGTGGCCGGGCGATGGTGGCACACACCTTTAATCCCAACACTTGGGAGGCAGAGGCAGGCAGATTTCTGAGTTTGAGGCCAGCCTGGTCTACAGAGTGAGTTCCAGGATAGCCAGGGTTATACAGAGAAACCCTGTCTCAAAAAAAACAAAACAAAACAAAACCCAAAAAACAAAAAACAAAAAGAGAGAGAGAGAGAGAGAGAGAGAGAGAGAGAGAGAGAGAGAGAGAGAGAGAGAGAGAATAAAGGAGAGGAATTGGTGGGATAGTGATATGTCATATGTAGACCTGCTCTCAACCTCAGTCTGGTAGCTACTGGTGACTGTTAGAGCAAGGAGCTAGCTACAAGTGAGGCTTGGGTGGAGGCTGGGGCAGTGCAGATTCAGATGAGTGGACTTGGCTGTCTAAGAGGCTGAGGCCAGTTGAGAGAGCAGGCTGTCTGATTACAGCTTTCCTGAATGTGGTGGTCTAAGTGTTCTGTGTGGAGAGTGTGACTCTGAGGGGGGGTCTCTGTTGTTAGTCTTTGTTCATTCCCAGACAAAGAATGTGAAGCCCAGAGTTCAGTAACTATCTAGATAGCAGGAAAGAGCTATGATTCGAGGCTAGCCAGCCCCATTCCAGATGTCAGCTCCACTGCTTCTCCTGTGGAGGAATGGAAAGAGATTATAGACTCCAGAATAGTAAAGAAGAGTCACTAGGATTTGCTATTTGGATGTGAAGAAGGAACCAAAACTGAAAGAGAGACGCCTCATAGGGTTGGGCAGCTTGAAAGGCTCTAGAACCGCTTTGGGATGGAGAAATTCAAAGAAAGAAATGAGGCAGCAAGAGAATGTGGTGAATCAAGCGTGAGACCTACTGATTTTGAAGTTACTTAGAGCCATTGAATAGGCACTTGGATATTCTGGTCTGAATCTCAGAGAATCCAGTTTGGAATCACTGATTTAGTAGCTATTGGTGGACCTGTAGGCAATTGTTGAAACCATGGAAGCAGACATTCTAATAGAACCTTTTAGTTTCTCTGTAATAGAGAATACAGTTTTAAGCTTAGATTGGTTCCTTCCTTCATTTATTTATTAAGCAAACTTTATGAGGCTCCTGCTATGTATTAGGAGCTGGAGACCTATATACGAATAAGCTGTAAAATGCGTTTTAAAGTTGCTTGTGATCCCTCTGGAGAGAAAGAAACTCAGTCATGTGCATGTGTTAGGTAGAAGTATGCTGAAGCTGGTAAGGAGATGGAAGAAACAACTGGCTGCTTAGGAGAGTAGGTGCCATAGAAGTGCCATTTGTCCTAGGTCATTAGAGAGAGGGGAGAGGGAAGAGCAGTGCAGGCAGAGTGAATAGCATATGCCTAAGTAGTTAGGGCTGGAAGAAAGCTGTGTGCCCAAGAAATGAGTTCAGTGTGGCTGTGTTGTAGGTACAGAGATATCACCTACCAAGTGTCAGCCCTCAGCTTTGGGTTACATGCATTTAGTTGGTTTATTGAAAACTGTTGTCATGCCCTTTGTCTTTCAGCCAGTAGCCCTATGGGTGCAGTTCACATGCCCACCCTTTGTGCTGCTGCCAAAATGCCTTTTCTGGGTTTGCTGCTCACTTGGTATTTGCTTGGTCCTCGTGACCAGGAAAATAGGAGAACTATGACAACCGTGTTCACTCTTTCCCAAGTCTGACCTTGATTGCAGCACACAGCTGGCTGTCCCTGATACTGTGGAAAAGCAGGAAGTACTTAATTGTCATATGCCTTCTCATGTTCCCATAATAAGGTGACTTCATGGGGAGTCTGACTAGTTGAGGTGCCATAACTAACACTTTCTCTGTATAGGCCTGCAGAGATTTCCTCATGTTAGCCCAGACGCATAGTAAGAAGTGGCAGAAGTCACTCCAGTATGAAAGAGACCAGCGTATCCGACTGGAAGAAACTCTTGAGCAGCTGGCAAAGCAGCACAATCACCTGGAGAGAGCCTTCCGGGGAGCTACGGTGCTGCCAGCAAACACTCCGGGCAGCACTGGGTCTGGTAAAGGTAGGACACTTAGCTCTTATATGGTTGTTCTGGTAAAGGTAGGACACTTAGCTCTTATGTAGTTGTTCTGGTATGGTCAGGATGTTTCTGCAGTTGATAGAAGAAATTCTCCACAATTGGTGGCTCATGGATGCATTTGGAGCTGTTGGTTTCTTTTTGCTTCTCCACTGCTTTCTACCATTGTTGCTGTGTTTGTGGTCAGTATTTAAAAGAACCCACTGTGCCAGGCATTGGTAAATATAACACAGAAAACAAATGAGGCTTTTCTCTTTGTAGATCAGTGCTGCTCTGGCAAAGGGGACATGAGCGATGAAGATGACGAGAATGAGTTTTTTGATGCACCAGAGATTATCACCATGCCTGAAAATTTGGGTCACAAGTAAGTTGTCCTTGACTGTTGAAGAAAATGAACATGTGTGTTTATATGATGAGAATCTGAGCTGGTGGTGGTTGCTAAGATGTGGACTCTTTGTGTTAAGTAGATGGAAAACTGTTAGCACTTACATTGAATTTTTCAGAGATCCCAAACTCATACCCATTCTAAGTATGTGCAGTATATTTGCTATTGTGCTTCATAAAGAACTGGTGAGGACTAAACTTTAGTTCTGGTCTTTGTTCTAATTCTCCTCTGTTTTTCATCCACGAAGACGTACTGGTAGCAATATCAGTGGAGCCAGCAGTGACATCAGCCTTGATGAACAGGTAACTCTTATTTTGAAGTTGTCAGAGTTGAGGGACTTTATTTTGATTCCCAGGGACTTGTCTGTGAAGTGCTAAGAGAAATAGAAACTCCTGTTGTTCGTTAAACGTGGGGGAAGGGAAGGTTATAGATAGCACAATTTTTGTTCTTTGTGGCTGATTGAATGGCTTTGTTTTTGCTTCTAGTACAAGCATCAGCTGGAGGAGACTAAGAAGGAAAAGAGAACCAGAATACCATATAAGCCAAACTACAGCCTCAACTTGTGGAGCATCATGAAGAACTGCATTGGAAAAGAGCTCTCCAAGATTCCAATGCCGGTGAGGTCCTCAGATACCCAGACTGGTATCCTCTCCACCTGGGGTGCACTCTTGCCACCCTGTAACATGTTCAAGGACGCTCTCTATTACCTTGCTAACCATAAACCATTCCTTTAAGTCAACTTGTTTAGTTCTGGCTATGGATCCGGTATGTATTTAGGTCAGCTAGAGTTAGCTGCTTAGTGTTTGATAACATTTATGAGCAGTTCCTGTGGCAGGCAGGCAGGCAGGCAGGCAGGCAGGCCGGCCGGCCAGTATGGGAGATGCGCAGATAACACAGTATCAAGACTGTTTCTGAGAAGCATATATTGGGGCTGAGGAGATGGCTCAGTAGGTAAAGGTACTGCCATGGAGGCATGAGAACCCACACAAAAAGTCAGGCATCAGTGGTGGCAGTGATGTCTGCCTTGGTATACACATGCATTCACCCCATAGATACACAGCTACCCAAATTAAAATAAAAGAATATACTAGTTGGGTGTGGTAATTCAAGCCTGTTAATTCCAGCACCAGGAGGAATGACAAGAGTTTGAGACTAGCCTAGGCTACATACTTCCATGCCAACCTGGGTGGCCTCCAACCCTTGGTATATTTTTTTTCTGGCCCAAACCCTTTTGTTGGGGGATTTTGGTGTACTGTCTCTTTAATAAATCTCTAGCATATCTAATCAGGGTGAGATAGTTATCCCCTGTGCTCCAGGAAGGTTCACTGTTTGTGTTTGGCAGTTGTGCTTGCTTATTCATTCTACAAGTATTTACTGAGTGTTTCCAGTTTTTCCCAGTGTAGTGCCAGTGTGCCTCTTAGACAGATGTTCAGTTTATAAAAAGAAATCCCAAGCTACATTAATTTGAACCATGGGTCAGCAAAAACTAAGGCCCTTAAGCCAAATCTGGCTGTCTTCTAAGTAGCCATAAGCTAAGAATATATTTTTATGTTTTTGTTAAGATTTATTAATCTAAAGGAATGCAAAAGGGGTAGTTCATGAAGTTAATATCCACAAATAAAGCCTTGTGGGGACAAAGATTCTCATTCATTTATTTCTGTTTGTGCTTGCTGTCTTGTCGAAGCAGTATTGAATGGTGTGACAGAGACCATCAGGTCCTGAAGGCTTAAATTTTACTCTGTAGTTCTTTACAGAGAAACAAAAGCAAAAACAAACAAAACAGTAGCCACTCAACTAAGACATATCCTTGTTTTAAAATCTAGAAATATATTGTTGGGGCTAATACCTACAGTGTCAGCACCAAGTTTCTTTCTGTTTTGTAGCTGTCTGCTTATGATTTGGAGCTGTAATTCATAGGCCTGCAGTGGCTCCTTGAGCCATCACAGTGATACTTTGCAGTCAGCTGGAAGATGGACAAGTAAGAGCAGGCTGTGCCTTTTAAGGGCATTTCCTGGAAATTGCATAATCCATTAATCTCTTGAATTTCCGTGGCCACAGCTTACTACCAAGAGAAAAGGCTAGATGTTAAGACTTAGGGTGTGTGAGCTGCATGTTGTGTTCATAGCCAGGTGCTTGGAAACAGAAATAAAGGCATTCTTCAGCCTCTTGGCTCTTAGGCTTCTGGTCATAGACTGTTTCTCCTAGGTAGGAACTGTACTGTTGCTGTGTATGTCCTTGATGGTCAGCATACTGCCTGGCACAGGCAGTCACTCAACAAATACTGGAGTGATTCATTAATTGAGCCTTGGAAAACAAATAGATTGTTTTTTATATGCATGTATAAGTTTTAGTCTTTAAAAGGGATGATTCCCAAGAGTAGAAATGTAGCTCAATGATAATAGATAGTAGATGCATGTCTAGAATGTTTAGGGCCCTACATTCCATCTCCAGTAATGCAAAATAATGATGATGATGGGATAGTAATAGTAGTAGTAATAGTAGTAGTAGTAGTAGTAGTAGTAGTAGTAGTAGTAGTAATTAATTAATTAGTTAATTAAAATAAACTGAAGGTTGACATAGAGACCAAAAAAAAAAAAAAAAAAAAAAAAAAAAAAAAAAAAAAAAAAAAAAAAAAAAGAGGAACTTAGTGAGCATATATTGGAGAAACCCCCAAACAACTGATGTTTGGGAAACTTAAACAGAGAACCCACTTGTTCGAGCATTGGAAAGTCAGGCCATCACTGTCTCAATATAAACCCTACTTAGAAACAGCTTCTGGGTCTAGGTGACCTCTGTGTCTTCTTTCATTGTACATTCCTTATTGATATCACCATTAGGAATGTGCAGTCCTGTACCTGCCTCCAGATAAATTAAGTCATCTTCTCCAGCAGCATACATCACAGGAAAGCTGGTATAGGCTGTGGTTTTTAGACTTCTATTCCTGCTGGCATTTAGCTGGGCACTGCCAGTATATGACACCAGTGAGAGATCAGAGCTCCCTCTTAGGCAGTCTTCTGACAGGATCTGTATGATTCTAGTTTTCACTAGCCAGGCCTCCCTGAGTGCCTCAAGATGTTAAGCTTCTGCCACATCCCCTCAGCCTCTGCAGTGCAGTGATATCCCTGCTTTTCTTTGTCCCCCACTCAAAGGTACCTGGTATTGCTAATCTCTGGGTTCTCTTTTGTGGCAGGCTAACTCTCCATTGGCAGTGAATGATGTCCTTGCTTCCTCCTGCTTAAAATACTCATTCATTTGTTTCTTTCTGGCCTCCATTTTATAAAGCTAGGCACTTCCAAAGAAACTGAGGTTCTTGGAATATTTATTAGAAGTTGGGCTATATGTAAATGAAAAGCAGTGACAGACTAGTGATGTGCAGACTCTGAGCTAGCTTCTGTTCCTATGTCTAGTATTCACCAGGATACAGTTTGTCACAATTTGCCTTTGAATGTGTGAGAATTTCACTTCATTCTGAAGTGTTGCCACTAAGAAATTCTGCTGCAGTGGTTAGGGAAAGCTGCAAAGGACTCCGGCTTTACTGTTAACAGTTGGTCACTGTGCCCCATTCAGACATCTTCTGTAGTCTAGGATTCTCTGGAGACTGAGGCAGGAGTATCATAGGAAGGTAGACAGAAGGCTGACATAAGGAAGAAACTGTTCAAAAGAAAGAAGACTGTTTCTTCCTTTGTCTGGACTGGAACTCAGGCCTGTAATATCCAAGCTCATGCAGCTTTATTACTGACTAAATAAATGTTACACATTTACTTGGGAACTTAACTTCCTTCTAGAGCAAATTTATTCTCTCTCTTTCTAAGATTTATTTTATTTTAATTACATATGTGTGTGTGGGTATGTGCATGTGAGTTAAGTGGCTAGAGGCCAGAGACTTTTGATTCCTCAGAGTACAAGTTACAGGAGGTTATAAGACAATTGATAGAGATGCTGCAAATGGAACTCATGTCCTCTAGAAGAGCAGCATGTGCTATTAACCACTGAGCCATCTCTCTTTCTTTTTCTTTCTCTTTTAAATTATTTATATATTTGTGGGGTGTGGAGGGCTGTGTGTGGAGAAAAGGACCTTTCCTAGTCCTGTTATATATTCTGTTGAGACAGGGTATCTCACTTGGCTTGAAGCTCTCCAGTTCAGCTAGGCTGAGCTCTTGGGAAGTGCCAGTCTCTACCTCTGCCTCTCCTTTCCTCACTCCCCCCAAGTGCTAGGGTTATAAGGATAAGCAGCCATGCTTTGCCCTTTTAATGTAGGTAGTAGGGTAGGTAGTGGAGATTTGAACTCGGGTCCTCATTGTTGCAGAGTAAGAGTTCCTACCCTAGGAGGCATCTCTCCAGCCCATAGAGTAAATTTATTTGTTTGTTTGTGTGTTTTGATACAGGGATCTCTTATGTAACTGGCTGTTTTAGAACGCTATGTAGACCATGCTGGCCTTAGACACACAGAAATTCATCTTCCTCTGCTTCCCTGAGTGCTTGGTAAAAGTCATGTGCCACCATACCTGGCTTTAGAACGATTTGTTTGGTTTGGTTTTTCAAGACCATCTTGGCTGTCCTGGAACTCACTCTTAGACCAGGTTGGCTTCAAACTCACAGGGATCCACCTGCATCTGCTTCCCATGTGCTGGGATCAAAGGTGTGCAGCACCATGCCTGGATACAAATTTTAAATTTGCAAAATTATATAAAATGTCGAAGTTACTTTAGAAAGTAACTTGTTTTCTTGAGGAGGAGCAGTGTGAGCAGTGTCTATTTTTCACTCCTTCACCAAGTGGCCCATATAGGCTCTGGCACACTGCTCACAGATATTTGTGTAATGAATAGATGCACATCTCCCCTAGCAGAAGTATTCTTCATTCTCTGGATCCATCTCCACACACTGTGTCATCTGGAGATGAGTGCTGTGAATCAGCTGTAAGATCTGAAAAAGTGAGAGAGCATGACCTGCTTCACTCCTTGTAATTCATTCACTTAGTTCCTGCCTGATGAAGTCTCTTCTGGCTGTTGCTGAGTCTGCAGTACTGCACAGAAGAGGCGTGGTTTCCAGCTCAAATAGGAGAGTGGGTCATCTGATGTCTAAGCTAAGAGCCACAACTTCTTTTCTCTTTCTGGTTGTTTGCTATATCACCTCAATGCCTCAGCATCTTCTCCAACTGCCAAGAGGTTCAGCTGTCTCCTATCAATGTGTGGAGAAAGGTTTTAGCTTTTCTCTCTTTCTTACAGGTAAACTTTAATGAGCCCTTGTCCATGCTTCAGCGCCTTACTGAAGATCTGGAATATCACGAGCTGTTAGACCGAGCTGCAAAGTGTGAGAACTCTCTAGAACAGCTCTGCTATGTTGCAGCCTTCACCGTTTCCTCCTATTCCACTACTGTCTTCCGAACCAGCAAGCCATTCAATCCTCTCCTTGGAGAGACATTTGAACTGGACCGACTGGAGGAGAATGGGTATCGATCCCTCTGTGAGCAGGTAAAGAGCCCAAGCTGGTAACACTTTTCCCTTCTTACGACAGGCTAGTTTTTGAGAAGCCAGTCTCTCCCCAGCGCAGTCTGTCTTCTTTTTCATCAGGGTTTAATATACTAGGCCTGTTATTCACCTGCTGTTGTGGATGTAAAAATATCAAGGGAGGCTCTTGGGTGTTTATCTCCAACTAATAGGCTCTAGCTTTCTCTTGTCCACTCTTCTTTGTTAACTCACTGATTTCTTAAAGGTGAGTCACCATCCCCCTGCTGCTGCGCACCATGCTGAATCCAAAAATGGCTGGACGCTGCGTCAGGAAATTAAAATCACCAGCAAGTTTCGAGGCAAATACCTCTCCATTATGCCCCTTGGTAAGGCCACCATGTTTGTTCCAGTACAGGTGTTCTGACATGATGGAGGAGGCCACTAGTTCAGGCATCAGATGGGACTTCTGATTCAGGCACCAATATCACTAGGTAGCACTGGGCAATCATTTAACTTCCCAGCTATCAGTGAGTTAGGAGACCAGGCACTCTTTTTAAGACCCCATCCTACATAAATTCCTTGTCTCTTTAGTGTATTTACTTTTTGTGTATAAGTACTACCTTAGAATGTAGATTCTAGCATGCCTTTAAGAAATTCTTTTAGTGGTGTTTCCCCATTACTCTAGCAGTCTGGGTCTTTCTGTATGTAGAACATTTAGGATTACAAGATTAGATTTCTTGGCTAGTATCTCTCCTATGGTCCTCTCTCCTCTGCATGATGGATTGTGTATCATTTATGTAATGACTGAGTCCTGGGTAAGATGAAACTTCATTTTATTAGATTACAAGTTATTTTTGAATCAGATCAAAAAGATGAAGCCTGGGAGTGGGAACCCTGATGTGTAGAGTTGGAAGCACACCAGAAATTTTCAGCTGCTGCTGTTTCTCACTCTGTACTGATTTTCTTTCACTGTGTGTGTGTGTGTGTGTGTATCAAGTCTTTTTTTTTTTTTTTTTTTTTTTTTTTTTTTTTTTTTTCTGGATGTGGTGGTGCATGCCTTTAATTCCAGCATTCAGGGAAATAGAGGCAGGTGGATTTCTGTGAGTTCAAGGTCAGCTTGGTCTTAAGGTGAGTTCCAGAACAGCCAGGACTGTTACACTGATAAACCCTGTCAAGATTTATTTTTATTATTTTTTAATGTGTGTGTGTGTGTGTGTGTGTGTGTGTGTGTGTGTGTGTGTTTGCATGTGAGTGTGTACATGTGTTTTCAGTGCAGTTCCCACAAAAGCCAGAGGTGTCAGATCCCCTGGAGCTGATGTTATAGACAGTTGTGAGCCACCAGATATGCATGCTAGCAATCAAACTTGGGTCCGTTGGAAGAACACTTAACCAGTGAGCCATTTCTCCAGCCCCTGAAAATTGTGTTTTTTTACTTTATAGTTTCATCACATAACTATATCATTTACTTATGCAGATACTTTACAAATTGTATAGGAGAAAAAGTTACTATCTTTGATATATAGTTGGCTTTATTGGTCTCTTAGTTTCTTAATGTGAATTGAAGTTATTGACTGAGTCCTTTCAGAGTGTCTTAGATGGATTATTTCAATTTTGTTGATCTGGGAATGACTCTTGAGTTCTCCTTGCTTATTCAGGATAAGGTTACTGGATATAGAATTCTTCCTTTGGTAGTCTCTTTAACATCATGAGCCTTCCTGTTATTCCAAACATCCTGTTATTCTGCTGCCTTCTGGCCTTCTGTATTTTTTTCCTTAAATATTTTATTGTAAATACACATACATTTCAAACATGTTAAGTGTGTAGTTCAGTATTGTTTACCACATTATAATGATATGTGAACACTATGAACCATCCAACTCCAAGACCCTTCATCTTGTACACCTGAAACTCTCCATCCACTTAAATAGTAACTGCTCATTTTGCCCTTCTTCCAGACTCAGAAAACCACTGCTATTCTTTTTGTCTGTATAATTTTGACAGATCTTTGTCTGTATTTGTCGCAGGGTAGTGGTGGCACACCTTTATTCCCAGCACTTGGGAGGCAGAGGCAGGCTGATTTCTGAGTTCAAGGCCAGCCTGGTCTACAGCTTGCTACAGCGTGAGTTCCAGGACAGCCAGGGCTATACAGAGCAACCCTGTCTCAAAAAACAAAAAAACAAACAAACAAACAAAAGTGTCATTTCAGGGTCCTTTAGTTTTAGTTTTCAGTGTTAGAATTTCTCCTTTTTTTTATATGGAAAAAATAATTTTAATTTTTAAATATGTAAGTTTGTTTAATTTCTGATGAGCTGTTTCACAGTTTTAAATATTCTGAATTAGTAACTATGCCAACAAATTTACCTGTAGTGTTTCCACAGGAGACATTAAAATAAGACCAAATTATAGTTTTCTTCAACCAAAGCAGTCTTTTCTTAGTCCTTTTTGTGCTAAAGTATTACAAGAGCAACTCAAATGGGACCGCTGAAGTGACATGCCAACATTTCAGGGCACATTTAAAACACTAATAATTCTTAAAGTTACTGTATCCTAAAATATTACTACCAACTGTTTATAGATTAGTTTTGTGTATCTACTCAGACAGAGGCATATTCGTAGACCTCTGAAAATAAACAGGCTCATTGGTCTCTTCTGGTGTCCACACAATAGGCAAGATAAGTTTACAATAGTGTTTAAATCAAACTATGCATCTGCAATCTCCTGACTCCACCACATTCAAAACAAAAGTCAGAGTTTATATGTCCACCTGTTGATGATTACAGGGTTGCTTCCTTGTTTTAACTATTGCATATAAAATCTTCTGTGAAGCTGAGTATAAATCTTAGAGTCCATTTTTTTTTTTTTTTTGAGTATATACCAGTAGTAGAATTCTGGGTCACATGGCAGTTCCCTTTTTAATGTTTTGAGAAATTCCACACTGTTTTCTACAGTGAGACTCTACCATTTTATATCCCTCCCAACAGTGTGCCAAAGCTGTACTTTACCCCTTGTCCCTGTTGTCGATTCATTCTTTCATCAATAGTAGCCACCCTAATTGGTGTTAAGTGTATATCATGTGCTTTTGGTTTAATAGTGGTATGGTGCTTGTTTTCATCTGCTTTTTTGGGTTTGTTGTTGTTGTTGGTTTTTTTTTTTTTTGAGACAGGGTTTCTCTGTGTAGCCCTGGCTGTCCTGGAACTCACTCTGTAGACCAGGCTGACTTCTAACTCAGAAATCTTCCTACCTCTGCCTCCCAAGTGCTGGGATTAAAGGTGTGCACCACCACTCTTGTCCTCTTTTGAGTTTTATGTAGTTTGGTGTATTTGATATCTTCTCTTCTCTTACCCATCTTCTCTACATAGATCTTAGGTCACCACGCTCAGCTGGTTTTGCCTTTGCTGTTGTAAATCTCTTCCACTATAGTGTACTGTCACAACTCCATTTTAAAACTAACATTAGTCTAGTTCCAGTTCTGAAGCTCTCTTATCCCATAGATAAGTAGTTTAAGGTAATACAGCTGATTGCTAGTCTTGACTGCCAATACACATTCCTTCCACAGTGCAGTGCTATTTTCCTGATGAAGGGGCACATTTGCCTTCTTTCTCTAGTTTTGAAATTGCTATTATAAAATACAGCTCCCTAGCTAAGATGTATCAGTTGTTACTATCTGACATCACCTAGTCATACTTTATTCATATACTTAAAATCAAGTAAACAAAAATAAACCAACAGTTAAAACATTTAAGAAGGGCCTAGAGAGATGGCTGGCTCAATGGTTAAGAGCACTGACTACTCTTCCAGAGGTCCTGAGTTCAATTCCCAGCAACCACATGGTAGCTCACAACCATCTGTAATGGGATCTGATGCCCTCTTCTGGTGTGTCTGAAGACAGCTAAAGTATACTCATATAAATAAAATAAATCTTTAAAAAAAAAATTAAGAAAGTTGTGCTTTTATTTTTTTTTGACTTGCTATTTTCTTTTTAAAGTAACGGATATTAGTAGGACATCAGTCTTCTTTCTGTGTGTACAATAGTGTTTTTCTGATACCTTGCTGTGTACTTTTGTTTCTAGGTACTATCCACTGCATTTTCCATGCAACTGGGCACCATTACACTTGGAAAAAAGTTACCACAACAGTACACAACATTATTGTGGGCAAGTTGTGGATAGATCAGGTGAGCAAAGGTACCCAAATTACCCTGAAGGTCAGGACACTTCTTTAGGAGGTAATCCTTGTTGTACTTAGACACAATGACTCATCCCAGACTGTTTCTACTGGATCTCCAGGGTCTCCTAAGGATTGTCTCTTGGGTAGTCGTCCTACTTCCACAAGTTCTAACTACAAATTATTATTTATGAATGATCAAATTGTAACTTGTATCAAGGATGAGTAGAACTCTGTTGGGCAATATAAACGACATAAGACCTAGCTACATGGCCCCGGCTTTTGATGCTTTTAATCCTAAGTACTAGGGTTACAAAGGCAGAGAACACTTTCCAGGAGTTATTGGGACATTGGAGAAATAGGACATGTGTAGGCTGAAAAGTGTAACAAAATACCCTCGGACAGGAGATGTGCTAAGAGATTTTTCCAGTTAAGTGTTAGCTGTGAGGTGAGACTGGTTTAACTGCCATCAGAAAAGAGGGAATACTGTGTTTTGGAAAAGGGCTTTATGGATGATGTGGAATTAAGCAGAATCTTTAAAAGGAAGAAAGGAGAGAAAACTGAAACAAAGGAAGTCTATAGGAAGATTACAAATGAAATCTGTAGGAAGATCTGTCATGTACAACTTTGAAACTGTAATTGTGGTAAGCAAAGGAGTTCTAGAGGGGTCCTAGTGAGGGACTTGTTCAGGAGGTGATTTATTATTTGTGTATTTCAGTACATGTACTGAAGGTCAAGCCATGATACCAATATGTGATACACGAAAGGAATGCTCGTGTAAAACTCAAGTCAGTCTTCATAAAGCTAACCCATGATTCTTTTCACTTTACAGTCTGGTGAGATTGACATTGTAAATCACAAGACAGGAGACAAGTGTAATCTTAAATTTGTTCCTTATAGCTACTTCTCTCGGGATGTAGCAAGAAAGGTAAGAGAGGTTGAAATGTAAATATTTTTAATTTAGTGTGCGTGCCTTAGAAGGGCTGGTGTGTGTGTGTGTGTGTGTGTGTGTATGTGTATGTATGTAGAGAGATAGGTAGGTAGAAAGTCATGTGTCCTGAGTATGCAGATCCGAAAAGTAGACCTAAAGGAGAAAACTAGAAAAGGAACCAAATACATTACTGAACCACTTTCTTCTCCTGAACACAAGGAAGTGAAAGAGAAGTACAAGGGCTGGAGAGATGGCTCAGTGGTCCCAGCACCCATCTCTAGTACTTCACAAATGTTGATAACTCTCGCTCCGGGGGATCCGACATTCACTTCTGGCTTCCAAAGGCACCTGTATACATGTGGCTGGTGCTCCCCCCTAGTCCCCCCCACACCCCTGCCTAAATAAAAATAAATAAATTTATTTTAAAAATAAAGAAAGTACAGTGGGAAGGGGAAGGTGGGAATGGAGGAGAGGAAGGAGCTGTAGACAGTAGGACCACTGACATTCAGAGGAGAGATGTCTGTTCACCACAGGTGGTTCATGCCACAGAATTTCAAGTAGGAATGAAGACTAGCCAGGCATGGGGGTGCTCCCTTTTAATCCCAGCACTCAGGAGGCAGAGACAGGAGGATTTCTGAGTTTGAGGCCAGCCTGGTCTACAGAGTGAGTTCCAGGACTACTAAGAAATAGAAATCCTGTCTTGAAAAACAGAAATTTAAAAAGAAAAAGTGAAGGCTATTTGGGGATTGAGATGTGTTTGTGAACCTGTGTAATTTTTAGAATAGTTGTGTCAGTCAGGTGCTTTTTTTGCTTTTACATCCTTTACATCAGAAATTCCTATTCAATAAGAAACTTTGATCATAGATCATCAATTCATTGGTCTTGTTTCAAATAGTATTTAAAAATCAGTAGCAAGAAATGTGGCTAACTCCATACCACTTATGATAACTGGATTTAACCAGTAATTACTTTAGAACTCTTTCTAGATTATCAGGTAAGCTACCTAATGGTGTCACTCTGCTCTAAAGCTGTGCTCTTCATCCTTGTAGGTGACAGGTGAAGTGACAGACCCATCAGGAAAAGTTCACTTTGCCCTCCTAGGGACATGGGATGAGAAAATGGATTGTTTCAAAGTACAACCAGCCTCTGGGGAAAATGGGGGTGATGCCCGGCAGAGAGGCCATGAAGCAGAAGACAGTAGGGTCATGCTGTGGAAGAGGAATCCATTACCGTGAGTATGGCATTCGAACTTCCTTTGCCTTTAACTCTAGAGTGGTATGCTAGCATTCTGCCTGCATTCTTTATGGCTGTCTGTGGGACTGACCAGGGAGGTGAGAACCTCTGAAGAGACTGTACACGTGATTGGAGCTGAAGTGTGCTTTGTTCCAAGACTATCTCACCAACCATATGCCAAATTGGATTTCTCCTTTCTAAAGTTTCACTGAATCATGGCTCAGAGGGATCTCTATAGTTTAGTGTTCTATTTTTGAGACAGGGTTTTACATAGTCCAGGCTGCTCTCACTGTGTACCCAAGGCTCTCTTTGAAGTGCTGATGTGATCCTCCTTCTTGTACCTTCCAAGAACTGGGTTACAGGCATGTAGCACCATTCCCTGCATTCTCATTGCAATTTAGAGCAGAGCTTTTCAAAAGCAACTGGGAAGAAAGGTGCTTTTCACCTGCTAACATTTTCCCCTACAGGCCCCCCGGGTTAAAGCACAGAACTTTGGAAACAAGTGCGGGTCATCGTCTTATATATTGCGTCTTCAGAAGTAGCCAGAAAGAGGTCTAAAAGGAAGCATAGGAAATAGGAATGAGGCAGTTTTAAAGATTTCATTCTTCTTGACAATTCTGAGTGCAGATGCTGCAGGCATCTGTTGTTTGAAATGATGCTGGGAAAGGGTGGGAGTGGTAGAATTTAGCTTTCTTTTTTGGGGATTTCTTGATAAGGCTTTAGAGATTTTCTACTTGTGGGACACTTAGATGCAGGGCAGTGTTCTGAGCTGTTGCCCCTTGGGGTGGATCATGGCTGTAGAGCTGCCTTTCTTTTGCTTTGTTTGTTCGTAGGAAGAATGCAGAAAACATGTACTACTTCTCAGAGCTTGCCCTCACTCTCAATGCCTGGGAAGGTGGCACTGCTCCTACAGACAGCCGGTTGCGGCCTGACCAGAGACTGATGGAAAATGGGCGCTGGGATGAAGCAAATGCTGAGAAGCAGCGCCTGGAGGAGAAACAGCGACTTTCCAGGAAGAAGAGAGAAGCAGAAGCTATGAAAGCCACAGAAGATGGTAACAAACCTGTCCCCTGCTCTGATTTCTTGATGTGTGGTATGTGTCAGCTCTAATCTTGCTTTTCATTCTCTTCCCTTGTAGGCACACCATATGACCCCTATAAAGCATTGTGGTTTGAGAGGAAGAAGGACCCTGTCACTAAGGAGCTAACCCATGTTTATAGGGGCGAGTACTGGGAATGTAAGGAAAAGCAGGACTGGGGTTCTTGCCCAGACATTTTCTGAAGCAACTGTAACTCGAAGAGGGCTGATCAGAGAAGACGGCAGAGGATGCTCGGGGAAGCTGGCAGTTGGGACTTTACCAAGTGCTTTCCTCAAATTTGTCTGTCTTAACCAATCACTTTTTCCAAATCAATCACCAGAAGCAGACACCCGTGGTGGTGATTGGCTGGTTGCCTTAGCTGATTGACACTGAAATCGACGTAGTAGATACCCATATTTGTAAGGGAGCAGTTTAGTGGCTGAAAGTTAGTGTTACCCTACATCTGCAAAGGCAAGTGAGTATTCTTCTCCCTCTGCCTCATAGAAGAAGATGTTATTCACCCTCACCTGTGTCTGCTCAGCCAGAGTCTGCGGAAGGTTGTGATTCATGAGCATTTTGGTGCTGTTCAGAGCAAGAACTGATTTTAAAGTTCCTTTAAAAAGAAACACATAAGATTTAACCAGCAGAGGCATCATGCATAGGTCTCAATGTTATGAAATGTACTCACTCATGGGCTGGTTTAACAGGGCGTCGTGTGTAGATAACTAAGATTTTGGAGCATCTGCAGGAGAGATTATTCTCTAGGGCTTGAATATTGAGTTATGTTCTTGGAGATTTTATCTTCACTTGCATACAGTACCCCTCTGCTGTTCTGTCTACTTTGACAGCAACCAGAGGTCTCCTTGGTTGTTAAGAGGGTCGCACTCCCCTCATAAAGGGGTTTTACGGACTTGCTCAGGTGGAGAACCTCTGCAAACAGGCAGGGTGGGAGAAGACTGCTAGCCGCTGTACCTTCCCAGTCCCTCCTTCATTGCCTTTCTGGCTTCTGTTTCCTGGCACAATACCATTTTGAGTTTGTGCCACAGTCTGGAGCAAAACATTGCCTGACCCATTCTGTATACTTCAGAATCTGAGAGAAGTTCCTCTGCAACAAATGTTTTCATCTTGAAAGTCCCAGTAGAATGGAGCCACTTCTGGAATAATGTGTTAAATCATCTGTATATTATATATATATATATATGTAGAGAAAATCTAATTTTTTCCCCCTTTCCCATGAAGAATCTTGGTTTTTTATATCACCTGTCTCCCTGGGACTCTCCAGTGCGCGTTAATATGGGTTGGTGCGCCTATGCTTTCTGTGTTTGAGAGGCATTGCAACTCCAAGAGGGTCATGTGTGGCAGTTGCTAAACAGGGGCAGGGAGGGAGGTTTGTGTCACTTACCCACTGCTGCCTCAGCTCAGCTTTTCTGACCACATGTGGCTCTTGGAAAGGAAGTCCTAGTCTTTTTCCTGCCTCAGTTTCCTTCCTTAGGAGGTGTACGGGTAGAAAGTCAGGAGGGTGATTTCTAGCTTCCTTATATCCCAGCTCAGGCTAAATCCCAAAAGAGTTTTCTTCCAAGGATGTGAGCTAACAGCCCTTCGTGCCCTGTGGGAACTGCTCCTGCTGACGCTGGCATCCTTCATTTTTTCTTTATTAGTTCTGGTTTCCTGTTCAGAAATGTAACCTTTGTGCAACCCACCCTTGGTTGAGGGTCATAAATTGAGGTGCCTTCCTTGTGTACTTTTTGTTAGTGTTTTTGTTTTTGTTCCTTAACTGTTGAGCCTCAGCCAGTGTGGGTCCTTGGGGAAAATACCATTCCAGAGGAAGCTATCCCTCCAGGGAAATTGGATTTTACTGGGTAAATTAGTATTTTCAGTCCTTCCCCACCGGTTCTCCTTCCCTAGATAAAATGATCAAAGATTGAGCACTAGGGAATTTCCTCCTAAGAAGGCTTTCCCCAGCACAAGGGGTTACTCCAGGGAGGCCCATAAAATGGGCACCACCTCTGGAGGCTTTGGATAGAATGGAAATTTCCCAAGGCACCTCCGTGCTTTAGCCCTTCCCCTCTATCTGCACTACATTTCTAGCTTGATTCCCAGATCCCTGCTTACAGAAGAAGCTTAGGAGTCCTGAAGATGGAATAAAGTCACATGAAAGCAAAATAAGACTATATATATATTTTCAGTTTTTTTGCCTTATTGCTTTTTTTCAAAAAAAAAAACTACTAAATTAAATAATTTTTAAAAAGCTATATTGTCTGATTTGCTTCTCCTCGTAATAGTCAGGAAATAGTGGTGCACAGGGGGAGACCTGGCAGTGGGGATCTGTTCTGTTTGGGAATTTTATTTTATGTAGATGAGTGTTTTGCCTGTGAGTATGTATGTGTGCTATGTGCAGGCCTGGAGGCTTTAGGGGCCAGATGAATGTATGGAAAGGTGAACAACCATTGGAGTCTGGGAACCTAACTCTGTGCTCTTAATGGCTAAGCCATCACTCAAGCTCCTATATTTCAATTCTTCAACATCAGTCCAGGTTCATGTGCAGAGTAGCCTTAACAGCTCTAATGCCTTCCAGTGTGACATTTGTCATTGTCCTCTCTTACACATAGAAACATAACTAATGCTTCTGAATCTGGGGCTGCTTCCCTTCAAAAATGGATGCATAAAGGATGTAGGGGCAGAGGGCTTGGCCTGGATTTAATCCCCAGCCCTGAAAGGTAATAATAGTAAAAGCTAAATTCTCAAAATTCTTAGCTGTTTGATGTATGGGCTCAAAGGTTTAAAGGCCTTCTGTTTGAAGGGACATGACTGTCATTCCAGCATTCAGGAGGCTGGGGCAAATTCCCCATGCCCAGGAGCTCAAGTCTGGGGTAACTTGGGGAGAGTCTTATCAATAGATAGATAGATAGATAGATAGATAGATAGATAGATAGATAGATAGATAGATAGAGGCAAGGAGTGTTGGTATAGGCAGTCCCAGGCAATAAATAAATAAATAAATAAACAAATAAATAAATGAATAAATAAATGAATAAATAAAGGCAAGGAGTGTTGGTATAGGCAGTCCCAGGGGAGGCAGGATGATTACAAGCCTCAGACCAATCTGAGATACATAGATCCTCTCTCAAAAGCAGAAACTTCTTCAAGCAATGACACCATTTTCCTTTTTCATCTGCAGAGTCCAGGCTGGGGAAGAGTAGGGTATAGGCCTGGAGAGCTCTCCAGTAGATAATACAGCAAAGGATCCTGCCCATGAGGAACCTGAGTATGTTGTAGTATTAGAGAATTGAGAGGGACTCAGCATTCTCTGGGCCACATAACTTTAAGAGGAAAATGTTAGGATCATTTTGACAGTGAAAAAAGGCACTTGGAGAAACTAGATTTCTCAGAGTCACACAGCTGATTGGCTGGTCAGTGTTGGAATTCAAAGTTGGGTGTGGTTAACCGGAGTTTCTGACCTCTGTTAGCCACCCTGTACCTAGGGAGGGACATTGGCTTGGAAGTGGTTCTGAGTTTCCTCAGGTGATGTTCTCTGCCACTGAAGTGCTAGACTGTCTGCACAGGCTCATATGGCTAGTGCCATTTCTTTTAAAGCTCTGCCCTAAAGACTGGATTTTTCAGATCTCAAGTCAACAAAATAAGCTGTGTTATCAGGGATTGTTTTTGTACCAGGTTTGGAGAAACCACCTGATTATTATTACAAGCTGGGATGTTAAATTGGCAAGGCGAAAAAGCACAGCAGTAGGTATGCTGCATTCCTAACAGTCCTGTTTGACCTCAAGCCCCATCACAGTTTCATTCCGACAGTAGGGGCAGTCAAACAGCAGCAATGTGTCATGAGCCCTCTTTGATCTAATAACATGACATGAACTGGAATGTGGATCCTGAGGGTCAGGATCCAACATGATTCAACATTATGACTCAGCAAAATTTCGAATCATTCCAGAGACCTTTCAAGTCCCACAAACGTAGGGAAATACAGGCTTTCGCCACAGATGGTTCACCATGCTCTCTTAGGCAAGTAAGAGTGAGTTTGGCGTTTACCGTTCTGTTTGAATTCCCCAGCCTTCATTTCTACAGAGTTGAAAAGCTGCAGAGATTTCCATCCTGTGGGGCGGCAAGAAGAGATGACAGTGAGGAGGAAGACAGCCACTGTTCCCTACAGTCGAAGAGGAGTGAAGATAGAGCCTTCCAGAACTCTTAAGCTGTGGAATGAACCACAGTAGTATCGATAACCTCAAACAGAAAGTGTACCGGAGCGCAGCTTGCACCAGAACACTGCCGAACTTTAGACTCCAATGTCCCCAGTTTTCCCACGAGGACTATGCACTGTGCAGAGGCCCTGGGCTTTACTCCACAACATTAGAAAGATCTTGAAGGAGGCGTATTTCTATAGCTTATTCCAGACAGTCTCCAACATGATGGCCTAGGTGCTTCTCCCTTGTTTATAAAAAACAATCACACATCCAACAAACTTGTTCAACTATAGGGTCAGTAAAATTATGTCTCAAAAGGCGGCATAGAGAATTTTCAGATTTGGTTCATTATAGATGTACATTTTATGGAACAAAATTCAGAACCTCCAGGAATGGTGCACATCTGTGAATTCCAGCCATTGGGACATGGAGATGGAAGATAGTTCAAGGTCATTGTTGGCAACAGAGTGAATTTGAGGCCAGCTTGGATCTCATGAGACCCTGTCAAAAAAAATTATGAAACACACTTGTCCACCCTTCCTTACCCACTGGAAGCATTCTGAGCCTTGTGTAGTTTCTGGAGCTCTTATTGTAAAACATAGTCCTGCTGCCCTTTCAAATTGCTACTGCATTGGTCATTGTTCCTTCAGGAAAGGAGCTGTGTTGATCACATGAGGGGTCTTCAAAGGATAAACCTAAAGAGCTCCAGGAATGTGGGTGTAGCTCTAGAGTGCCACTGAGTGTGTGCATGGTCTGGGGTTTGCCGCCCAGCACTGTGATCAATTACTTAGAACTCTCTGTAAAGAACTTATAGAGGTCATGGCCTCTGAGCTTGATTGATTGAGGTGATTTTAGAGGTTACTAAACACAAGTTCAGTTTAGAATATGGCTGGAACATTTTCTTTCTTTCATTCACTCAGCCTCATTCATTAAGCTTTTACCTGAACCTGATATCTAACTGAATGGGAATACAAATAGCAAACGAGATTAGGTAATCAGCCAATTGCAATCAAGTTTGACAGGTGGTGTGAGGCACTGTAACCTGTAGGGAGAGCTGGGAGAAAGTGGATGGAGGCATGTCAGGAGTCTTGGAGAACTAGAAGCTGTGATTGCGAAGCTAAGTAGGAATTAGGGGAAGGGTGACTGCATAGACAAGAAGAGGAGCAAGGTCCAGACGAGCATCCTTGCAGTGGCTGCATGTGTCACTAGTTTAAAGTCAAGGCATTCGCCAGCCTTGGGAGTTCTTTGCTCAGCTCACTAGCCCATTTCCATTCCTGGGAGTGCTTTTTTCCTTTCCTGGTAAGCTATTTTTATTTCTATACCTTGGCTAGCTTTTGTTTACTTGTTTGAGACAGGGTCTCCCTGTATAGCCCTGACAATGCTAGAGTTCTCAATGTAGACAAGGATGGGATCCTTCTGCCTCTGCCACGAGTGCTGGGACTAAAGGTGTTTGCCACCCCATAACCCCCACAGCCTTCCGTGGCTAACCTAACGGTACATGTCTTTCAGTCTACCTCTCCTCATGGCAGCTGCTAGTATTCTCACTTAATCTGTACTGTTTTTTCTTTTAAATGATAGTAAACTTGTTGTCCTCAAACTTAAAAGGAAAAAAGAATACTGAGCAAGGTGCTGAAGGAGGTATGGTCCCACCCACAGGAGGCTCTGTGTGCTTTTAGAAGAAGCCTTGGCTTTTGTTTTTAACTAGTAAAAAAGCAGGATATTGGATTTCAGATAGAAAACAGTTTATGAATAAGACTGGTTAAGAGGCTGGAGAGGAGAGATGAGAAGCAGAGGAATTTTAAGTGGGATGAACAACTCATGGGATGAAGACTAGAAGGTAGAGAGGGGAAGGTTTTTGCAAGTCTCTGACCTAGGAAACTCAGATAGAAGATCAAGTGTTCCGGCTAGTTTTATGCCAGCTTGACACAAGCTAGAGTCATGGAATGGAGGGACCCTCAGTTGAGAAAATGCCTCTGTAAGACCCAGATGTAAGGCATTTTTAAAATTAGTGATTGATAGGGGAGGGTGTAGCCGATTGTGGGTGGTGCTATCCTTGGGCTGGTGGTCCTAGGATCTATAAGAAAGCAGACTGAGCCGGGCGGTGGTGGCTCACGCCTTTAATCCCAGCACTTGGGAGGCAGAGGCAGGTAGATTTCTGAGTTTGAGGCCAGCCTGGTCTACAGAGTGAGTTCCAGGACAGCCAGGGCTACACAGAGAAACCCTGTCTCGAAAAAACCAAAAAAAAAACCAAAAAAAAAAAAAAGACTGAGAAAGTCATAGGAACAAGCTAGTAAGCAGCAGCCCTCCATGGCCTCTGCATCAGCTCCTGCCCCTGTTTCCCCCTGTTTGAATTCCTGTCTCACTTACTTCAGTAATGAACAGTGATATGGAAGTATAATCCAAATAAACCCTTTTCTCCCCAACTTGTCTTTGGTCATGGTGTTTCACCACAGCAATAGAAACCCTAACAGATAGTAGCAGGAATTCTGAAACGAGAGAAGAAATGGCTCAGTGGTTAAGAGTACTGCTCTTGCAGGGGACCAGGATTCTATTCCTAGCTCATACCTGCCTGGAACTACATACAACTCAGTGGATCTGATGTTCTTCAGCCTCTGTAGGACCCTGCCCTCACATGAATGCTTCCACACACAGTTATAAACATGCAAACATAACTAAAGTGTAACAATTTGGGGAATTGTAAACACCCTTAATCTTAACATTAGGAAGGCAGAGACAGAAGGATCAGAGTTCAAGGTCATCCTTGGCTATATAGTGAGTTCAAAGCCAGCCTGGTTTATATAGTTCTGGAATTCCAAAAACAAACAAACAAACAAAGGAAGGCAAGAAGAAAAAAAAACTGAAAGAAAGCCATTTCTTTTCAGATATGCTTTGTTGGAGGTACTTGTGATATTAGAAAACATGTGTTTTAGATCTACTCTTGCCCAGAATAGCATCCAGTTTTCTATGTACCTCATACTGCCTTCTAATTCACTATATAGCCAACGATGACCTTGAATTCCTGGTCTTCCCTCCTCCACCTTTCCAAATCATGGAATTACAGCCATGTACCCTGCCACCTGTTTTGAGAAACAATTTTAAGCATGGTTCTTCTATGTAGTCTGAGAACTAAGACCAAGGGAAACCACAGATTAAATCATTTGGCCAACTCTAATCAACTTGTAATCAAACAAGCAAGATTATATACATATAGAATATACTCTGTAGAATATATAGATTCTGATTCAACTGAGGAATTGAGGTTAGACTAGTATATATGTAATAATTGTACTATATAGTTAGTGCCATTATATCTTAAATATGACTATGAAGGAATTGACTTGCCCTGAATCCCAGGCAAGCATCTGGTCAGGCTAGAATTTAAGTCCTCCTTTGTCATGTATACACCAAGCCTATACAGCTGGAGTGGCTCTTCATTGCAGCACACTTAACTACCATATGCCTAGTGGCTTAAAGCAAGGCCTGTTTATGAGCTCAGACCTGAAGTGAGGAGTCTCACACCACAGGGCTGGCTTCTTTGTTCAGGGGCTCATGAGAAGAAAAGAAGACTTGGCTGAGTTCTTATCTGGAGGCATGTTAGGGAAGTCTCCTTTGGCATTTCTCCTTGCTGGTGTCCTTCAGTGTCTTTTTGTGGTAAAGAAACAGTTTCCTTGTTATGGTCATCGAGGAGCCCCTTTCATCCCAGGGGCTACCTGCATTCCTTATCATTCTCCAGCTTCAAGCCCAGAGAGCTTTATATCCTTCTTACGTTTAACTTGAGATTCTTCTACAAGTAGCTGGAGGACCCCATGCTGGCCAGACATTCTGTTGCTGTGACAAATACCAGAGAGAACTACTTAAGGGGAAGAAGGGCTTATTGTAGTTCATGGCTTCTGTCGATGGTTAGCTAGCTCCATGGCTTTGGGCCAGAGGGAAAGCAGAACATCACTACCGAAAGGACATGATGGAACAAGGTAACCAGGAAGTGTAGAGGAGTAACAGCAAGGACCAGGGTTAAGAAATAGCCCTTTGAGGGCTGGAGAGATGAGGTCCTGAGTTCAATTCCCAGCAACCACAAGGTGGCTCACAACTGTCTGTAATGGGATCTGGCCCCTTCTTCTGGTGTATCTGAAGACAGCTACAGCGTACTCATGTACATAAAATAAATAAATCTTTACAAAAACAAAAAAAGAAAGAAAGAAATGCCCCTCCATTCCCTTCCTTGAGTGACGCACTTCCTCCAAAGGCATAACTTCCATAATTTGCCACCACTTATTTACCTATTTAAATTTAGAATCTTCCAATTGCTTAAACCAGTGATTAGGTCCTAGCCCTGGTGATCTCCTATAGAAACAACCTCACTCACTCAGAAGGGTACTTACCATTTGGGCATCTTTCAATAGAATCAAGCTGACTAGCAAGATTAACCATCTTTTTCTCTTTCTGCTCCTGGCAGTCATCTTCCCCTTTTTGCCCTTCTTTCTGCCTTCCTTTCTGTCCTTCTGTGTCCCCCACCCCTCCCCGTGTTCTCTGCTTTCAAAGCTCTGCTCCCCTCTGTCTGCTTCTATCCCTTATCTGGAAAAACAAAAAGGCTAACCATCACAAAACCCTCTATAACTAATAGATATTTATAATAGATAATCGAACATTTTAGAGTTAGATGTGTCTGTCGTTTAGGAAAACTTAACCATAAATGGGAAATCCTACCATTGATTTTGTAGTTTTCTTTCCTGGGGTGGTGGTGGCGGTGGTATCTGGAGGGTTGGGAAGGTCGTCATTATTTTAGGATTTCTTCTACTACAACTACATAGAGAAAGCAAAATGGTGATGTTTAAACAAGTCTGCTGGGTCTGCAAAACCCTTGCCTAGTTGAGGCATGACATGGCAGCTCTACACTGGATAGAGAAAAAAGGAAAGGAGGAAAGGAAAGGAAGGGAAGGGAAGAGAAAGGAAAGGAGGGGGAGGGAGGGGAAGGGAAGGGAAAGGAGGGGAGAGAGGGGAAGGGAAGGGAAAGGAGGGGGAGAGAGGGGAAGGGAAGGGAAAGGAGGGGGAGGGAGGGGAAGGGAAGGGAAAGGAAAGGACATGACTGTTTCTAGATATAGTGGGGGAGAAAGTTTATTGTAGATAAAAGGGAGGCATAGCCAGAGGCAGGGACATCTGGGAGAATCCCAGAGTGGACATAACCCTGAGCCTTGTGAGGAGACTGGGAAGGGGAAGGGATAGGGGAGAGTGTAGAAGGGAGAGGAGTAGGGAGTGGGATATGCCACCCTGGAGGACCTGGTAACAGGTAGGGACAGAGAGATGCTGTGAGACACTGGAGGCCAGTGTCTGCTTTGATAAGTTAAATGGGCACATCATTTTGTCCCAGGTTTGAGACCCTGTGTACACCTGGGATGTACTCTTCCCTCAGTCTCTTGAAAAAGGCAATCTGGAATCACTCCCTACTTTTTGTAAATCCTAATCAAGGTCATCTATTCACTTCACATTACAATAAGCTCATGTTCTCCCTTCTTATGAATCAACTTAGTATGAAACACTGGATTATTCTAGCTAGCTTTAGGGAACTTAAGACATTTTCAAATGAAATGCATGCAAGGAATGTACAGCTGTGAAATGGGAGACAGGTGGGATAGAACCAGCATGTTAGGGATATCATTAATCCATAGCTGGCTTCTTTGAGTTTGAAAGGGTCCTGCAACTCCTATTTCGGTAACATGGAAAGTCTACAGCATGTGAAGAGTTTGCAAATGGCAAGTGTGTTTGTGTTTATGTGTGTGTATGAGTGAGTGTGCGCTTGAGTGTGTGTGAGTGTGTAAGTGTGTGTGTGTGCTATTAGTGGGAATCAAACAGGGCAACTCACATTCTAGTTCTTCCCATCCTTTTCCAGACATTTTGTAAATATATCTGACATTCAAACTGATATCTGTAAAAATAAAGCTCAAAACCAAAACTCAAAATATACTGAGGGTCACACCTTAACCTTTTAAAATTTGCTTCCCTCAAAAAAAAATTAGTATATGTGTATCTAATCATTGCAACAGTGTTTTATGTCATGAAATCTGTGTATGTGTGTGTGTGTATGTATGTATGATGTGTGATATGTGATGTGTGTGTGTGTTTATGTGTGTAACTAGCTTCTGTTGTACCTATACAGTCAATGCTGTGCATGGATTAATAAGCATGCAATTGTAATTACAATCTCAACAATTGAATTATAATCTCAAAAATTCATGAATTGAACTGTGGCTACAGCTCAGTGTCCGTGCACCGCCTAGCGTATATGAGGCCCTAGGCAATATTCATTACTTTAAAATATTTTTTGAGTTTAAATATACATATATGTGTATATATATGTGCGTGTATATATATGTGTGTGTGTGTATACATGTATATATATACACACACACATGTATACACACACACATACATACATGTATATATACACACATATATATATTAAGCTGAGCAGTGGTGGCGCACGCCTTTAATCCCAGCACTTGGGAGGCAGAGGCAGGTGGATCTCTGAGTTCTAGCCAGGGCTACACAGAGAAACCCTGTCTCGGAAAAACTTTAAAAAAAAAAAAAAGAAAAAGAAAAATTAGTATTTTTTAACGAAGAGAAGCAAATTGCCGGACAATTAAAAGACATCACTTGAGAAATAATGGATCACAGGTAGTAAATAAGGTCCTAAATAAAGATAAATAAAGTAGTAAAATACTTTGTTACTTTGTTACATTCTTGGCTAAACTTAGCTTAGTACCACAAAAATGTGTTTAATTATAATTATCAGGTTAAAAAGGGGACCTACAGGTACATCCGAAATAGCTCAGTTGGGAGAGCGTTAGACTGAAGATCTAAAGGTCCCTGGTTCGATCCCGGGTTTCGGCAGTGGTTTTATATGGTGTCACAACCACGTGTATGCAATTGAATTGCCTTTGTGAACTCCACTTGTTATGAAACTTACTCCCTCCGTAGACATCTGTGTCCTTTAACTTACTTCCCCTCTGATGTTATCATGTGTCCTTAATGTGCCCCGTGATTTGCACTCAACGGAGCACGGTACTTTTCCCGATGATTTCATCGTTTCAGGCTTTTTATGTGTAGTTGCCTGCCGGCTGCCGAGCTTTGAGGCTCCAGCTCAGGTGCGTCATAGGGTGTGGCTGAGCTGGGTCCAATAACCTGATGGTTCAAAAGCCCAGGACACAGCCTGGCCTCTTTTTGCGCAGAGACTTTGTCCATCGAGATAACAATAACCAGGACCCGCAGACAGGTCATGGATGGAGTACAGGCAACGAAGGAGTCCTTTTCCGGTTTAGGTCTACACTACTGTTATCACTCCAAATGCAGCACTCCCGATTAAATGTGAAATTCAGAGACATAGCCCTTTAGAATAAGCAGCGTCCCTAATTTTGTGAGGACCATATAAAGTAGGTATCGTTGTTTCCGTGGAATTCGGTTGTAACTTGGTGCCCTGTAATTTCATTTGCCACATTGAAAATCACTATTACACAGCCTCCTGGTCCCGAGTTCAGTGTTCATTCACCTTGTGTCCCAGCAAAGATACCCAGACACCAAGCACTCAAGATAAACTGAACCTAAGCTGGCCACAGTTCTACTGGAGGTTCTGAAGGCTTTGGATTGGATTCTAGTACAAAACAACAGACAAACCCAAAACGTGCAGCGGTGGTGTGTCGAGCTATGAAGCAATGCTCAGTGGGGTAAGCAGAGCCTCCTGTGTAGCCTGGTGCCAGGCTGAAACACGGGCAGAGAAGAACAGACCCAAATCTCACATTCTAAGAACACATACTGTGCTAAAGAAACAACAAACCCAGAAGCTGTTGGTAAACTGACTGGCTCTTACACTTCTCAACCTGTTAGTTGAGACCAACCAAATCATTAGGCTCTTGGATGGAAAGATGAGTTTTGGTCAGAGACTCTTGAAACTCAAATGATGGTTAGAACAAATCAAAATGGTCATCCAATAAATCGGAAAGTTCAAACTTTGGACGATGGATGTCACATGAGTTATGAGTAGTTTTATGTGTCAAGTTGGCTGTGTGACAGTGGCTGGTTATTTGGTTAAACACCAGTCTAGATGTTATTGTGGAGTGCATGTGTGTGTGTGTGTGTGTGTGTGTGTGCTGTGTGTGTGTGCTTTTAAAAGCTATAATCAGGATCAGAAAAACAGCTCAGTGGGTAAAGGTACTTACTGCCAAGCCTGAGTGGAAAGAGAAAACTGTCCTCTGACCTTCACATAGGCGCTGTGGTATGTGTGCCCCCCCCCACCCCATACATGCATAAATACATGTAACTTTAAAAAAGTAAAAACTATAAATAATATTCAAATCATCCCACTTCGAGCAAGGCCAACTATTCTCCATAATGTGGTTTGCTCCACACAATCATTTGAAACTCTTAAGAGCAAAGATGAATTTCTAGTGAGAAAGGAATTCTAAAAACTCAGGGTCAGGAATACCTACCTGCCTGAGCCTCTGGCTGACTGACCTGCTCCTGTGTTTGGAACTGAGAGTGTCTCTTTACATCCAAGCATTCACAGCTATTTAGACTGCCAGCGCCCTACAGGCTTTTCCTTTTTACTTTATTTATTTATTTATTTTTTATTTTTGAGGATATCCTATATGCATACAATGAAATATCATATCTATCCCCCATTTTCCTTTCCAACTCTGTATCTCCACTCAAGTTTTTACCTTTCTCCCTCCCTCCCTCCTCCCCTCCCTCCATCCCTAGCTCCCAGTAAGACCAGTGGATTTTGTGCATGAGTGTGCGAGGTCATGCACTAGAGCACGGGAAACCTCCCAGTGACCACATCTTCAATGAAGTTTGATTTCCCCTCCTCCAGCAAGTAGCCACTGCTGATAATTTCAGTGTGGTGTGAGGCCGGGAGATCACTTACCTATCTAGCATGGGATTTTAGGCTAGCTTTATTTTGTGCAGGCCTTGTGTAGGTAACCACCGATGCAGTGAGCTCATGAACTTGATAGCCAGGTCATGTTCAAAAGACAGCATTCGGAAGCACACCTCCTCATCCTCTGACTCTTACATTCTTTCTGTCTCCTCTTTCGTAGTATTCTCTAGGCGTAAGTGGTGGTGGGGTTGGTGTAGACGGTCTATTTAGCTCAGGAGTCAGTTTCCTATTCTCAGCCCTGTGATCAGCCCTGTTATGCATCTCTCTGTTGACTGCTGTCTACTGAAAGGAGAAGCTGCTCTGTCCAAGGTCGAGAGCAGCCTAGGTCTGTCAGTGCCAGGCACTATCAGGACTGAGGAAGTTTGGGGCCCTACAGGTTTTGAACTTAAAACTCCCACAACTGTTTGAACTAAGTTCTTTCTTTCTTTCTCTCTTTCCTTCCTTCTCTCTCTCTCTCTCTCTCTCTCTCTCTCTCTCTCTCTCTCTCTCTCTCTCTCTCTCTCTTTGATTGTTTTTTGAGACAGGGTTTCTCTGTATTGCCCAGGCTGTCCTGGAACTCACTCTGTAGACCAGGCTGGTCTCGAACTCAGATATCCTCCTGCCTCTGCCTCCCAAGTGCTAGGATTAAATTCTTAAAATATCTCTGCTTCCAATTCTATTTTCATCTCTTCTCTAGCTGTGTCCAGTCAGTTCTGTCGCTCTGGAGCAACCTGACAGTTTGCTTCAGTACCTCTTGCACACAGGTAAGGGGAAGGTTGGAATCTAGTAATAAAATGGGAGTCATTCATTGCATTGGAGTGTCATGCCTTTGCCTTGGTCATGTTTCAGCCAGCGGTGGAGGGAGGAAACTGGTGAGAAGCACTGTGACACAGCAAGAAGGGCATAGAAGACAGCTGAGTGACCTCAGTCAACTTACAAGGCATAGTTTAGATGCCTTTATCCACCCACTCTGCAGGATGATTGCTTTGCCAGCTGTCCCAGGGAGCACCCCAGGGAAGATGGCACTTCAATTACATTCTCCAGTGTGTAATAGGGAGGAGACCATGGCGTGCCCAAACATGCTGCTTTGGCACAAAGGTTATTTTGAGCCATAGAAGATTAAGCAACCAATACAACGAAAACCTCTCTACGTTTTTTCTAGTCGTATGCAAGCAGGACATACATGCACAAAGGTTTCTCTCCTCCCCTCTCTATCTCGGAGGACAAAGGTTGGACAACTAAAGATAAACCCTTATTGGCTTGCAGATTGCACAAGAGGAATCTACCCAACAGACTTCCTTAGCTACCTTTATCTACCATTAATTTCTTATGTATCTACTTTCCCAGGATGTGTTCTGGAGACACCAGGTCCTTTTCCTTTATCTTGGCACCCATCCTAAAATACTTTATTATTATTATTTCTTGTTGAAGGTGCTATATATACTGGAACTTTGGGCTGTTTCTTGAAGAATCACCTACTCTCTGGGTATCTCTCCCGTGAAATGCACGTGTTAATACACTTGTTTTCTCTTGCTTTTTTCTTTTGTTAAAAGAACGTCATCTGAGAAAGCAGCAAAACAGGTATTATTTTTCCTCTTTCCCAGGTGTTTGGGAATAAGGAACAGAAAGGGAGGTGACATTCTATTTGGTAAGAGAAGAGCACCCACCAGCAAAGGCCCAGTGGACTGAACGACTGTAGGAAGATATGCTATAAAAATAAAATTCTGTGTTATCATAGAGGAGGGGGTAGGAGCTGCGAGCCCTTGGCGTTGGAGCTGCGCGTGCGCAAGGCCGGCTCCCTGGCAGGGGCAAGTTGGAGCGGGGGTTGGGAGGTGGTTAGGCTGGGACTTCTGGTATGGTAGGCCTGCCCTTTTCAGCTATTGTACTGCGTACTTGTATTTGTTTGAGCTGGGCACCCAGGATATACCCAGGAGGAATCGAAAATTGTGTGCTGAAAGAAAGGGCGTCCTGATGGTATAACCCCTGGTTTCAGTTTGGGTTTAGGGAAAGAAACGTGTAGTGTGGCAATTGTTACCAAGTGGCTTCTGCTCACTTCATACACTTGTGCAGAACTCAGGGTTCACAGTTAAGGGATCAAACTTCTAAGTGAAAGGCATGTTTGATTTAAGAAGTCTGTATCCAGATGCGAGGCAAACGCACCATTCCATAAATCCACTTTGTTTTCTTTTCACTTTCACGGATCGATCTCTATCCCGAAAATTATAAGGAGCCTAGTAATCTCCATTAATAGTAGCTCAGAAAAAAGTGGTAGGAGTCTTCACATACAGTGTTGGGCCTGTCGCTCATGGGCCCGGATAGCTCAGTCGGTAGAGCATCAGACTTTTAATCTGAGGGTCCAGGGTTCAAGTCCCTGTTCGGGCGCTTCTGTTTTCTTTTAGAAAGTGATTAGGACAGTTAGATCTGGCTAAAGAAAGAAATGTTAAAATTCTGACGAGCACACCACAAGCTCGACGCGTTCTTGGGAAGGAGCTCGAAAGTTCGGGAGACACGCCAGCAACCACTTTGCCCCACATGCGCGCGGCTGCCACTCTGTTTCCCTATACTATCCCCACCCTGTTCTCAGGAAAAAAAAAAAAGCTTCTATGGGAACTGAAACCTTACATAGAGCAGCTTGCCTTTTCACACCAGGTCCAATTTCTCCTGTTATGAAATGTGCTCCTGATTACTGGCAGATGCTGAAGCCGAGGTAGAGATGTCTGTTAGTGGGAGAAAGGGGCACACAGTCCAGTGCTGGCTGGTACAAATCTAAAAACGTCAGTGCACATCCACGTCACGTTCATACAGTCTCACCCATATTCTTGCAGGATTTGAAGAACTTGGCTTATAAATACAAAGTTTGCAAGCCCTGAGGTGAAATCGTTTTCCCTGGGAGGAGACACCGCTTGTTTAATACAGATTGAGTCTTTATTCAGGTGGGCCACAGAACGAAGCCGAACTCCGCGAGCGATGGGGATGCGTACGGAATGAGACAGGCGCCCTCTAGGGACGCAAAGATGGAGGTGGAACGCGAGTGTGAGGCCGGGTCTTCGCCGCGCTCCCAAGGACCGATCCCGCAATGACCTCCTCTTCCTCACTGACAGCAGCGTCCTCCGAATAAGGAATCCTGGCTTCCTGTAATAACTTAAAGAGACCAGAATGCTCTCACAAGCTTAGTAGAATCCACAGGAAAGCAGGTGTATGTGATAATTATTAAGAGCTTTTACTCTAGTGATGAAACGAAATCAAATCAAAACAAAAATGTATGCCGAAACCGGTAAGGAGCCGTTTCAAAGAAACATATACACTCGAAATCACAGGCCTATGGCCCCGAGACTTGGTTGGTTGGTATTTGTTAACGGAACGGCTCTGGTCACTCATCCAAAGAAGAGGGGGCAGTAGGGTGAGATTGGGCTCTTTGAAAATCACCATGATCTGGATTCTGGGGGAAGGGACATTCATTGTCTTCAGTTCTATAGCCACTGAGGCGCCCACTAAGTTGTAAGAGATAGTTCTACATCCATGGTTACACAGGTAGCCCTGGTTAAAGTCAGTAGGCCTCAAAACCTGTAACCAAACCGAAACACCAAACAACAAATTCAGCATACGTGAATGTGGGAGAGGGATTAACTAGTGGGCTGGGAGAGAGACTAGAGAGGCTAAGTAAGAATGCAGTTCATATATGTGTGAAATTCAGAGTATGTATCCAACAAGCGTTGTACAAAGTCATTGTCATCGCTCTTCGCTCCCATCATTTTCAGGCCGGGCTGGAGCACAACACTGACTGCTTCCCTTTTGACCCCCGGTTGCCTCCTTTTCTGCAATAGTTTGCACGTGCCCTTCACCCTTCGCTGAAAGGCGACAGATTAAACCCTGAAGTTCGTCGCCACCCTGACCTTTCAGGCCTCGGGCAGATTTGGGTGGTTGAGAGCAAACTGGTTACTTGCGTGAAAGAATTACGATCACGCAGATGTGAGGGATGAATGGAACCGTAAGACCAAGCTATACACACCAAGCACTCGTTGGGACCCTGGATAAGGGTAGAGAAAGCGTAGAAACTAAACGAAGGTAACCCGGGACACATCGTGACATGACAGGAATTTTGTTAATTTTGTTACTGTTCTTAAAACTGCAGAACTAAAAATAGTGCACCTCTAAAAATGAAATAAAAAAAAAAACCCCAAAATTGGAGGTAAGGTGACCTGATTTTTTTTTTTTCTTTTAACTTTAAATTTCCTTCGGAGAGGTAACAAAGACCCACCATCCGAGCTGAAATAGCTCAGTTGGGAGAGCGTTAGACTGAAGATCTAAAGGTCCCTGGTTCGATCCCGGGTTTCAGCAAGGTTCTATTTTGTTGTTATTTCTGGCATTCCTTCCCAACTCCAGTACAACAGCCATCCTTGTGAAGACACAAAGATCTTTGGGAATAAGAGGGAAAAAAAATGCAAAGGTTGTTGCTGCTGCTGCTTTAGTCATCAGATGATTGGGTCCTAGCTGTGATACATAGCTCAACATCTTATATGGTGGGAGCAGACACGTCGACAAAGTGTTACGGTTCCAATGGCAAACCAAAACCGATTCCATCAAAGTTCACCCCGGGGAACCAATGAGCTTAGTAGGGTTATTTAGAGATCATGGATGAGGGTTATGGGCAGGAGCACGGGTGACCGACCCCAAAGCAGCCACATTTTTTGGGACCCAGCCTACTTCCTCACTGGTTCTATAATGTAGAGTCCGTTCCACTAATCTCTTCCAGCTGAGCTTCTCATTAGCTTCTCAGCATTAGCTTCTCTCTGAGGTCATTAGCAGAGCTGTATATGACCGATGGGGTGGGGATGATTGGAAATTCAAAGGTCCCTTGACCCTCTCCGGCCCCCTTTTCTAGGAGAACAACAGTCAACAAGTTCAGCTGGGATAAGGTATAGTTGAACTCACGAAGACGGTGGCAGCTTAGCTCGGAAGATATGGCCATACGACACATGCCCAAGGCACCAGCTGACGTCTTGAGTCTGTTCCCCAAATCGCCACCTTATGTTGTCCCTTTGCTAAAGCCTGCAAGTTTCAATTATAAGTTTGAAGGTAGTCCTGGCAGTATTTGCCTACAGAACCCAGTCTCCTGCTAAGTCAGGGCCCATCAGAGAGCACAGGGAATCTGGCTAAGAACGTGGTCCTAGCTGGAGATTATACATTCTGTGTCTTCATTTGAAATCAAGTTTTAGTAGCCTGGTTTCCAAGTTTCGTCTTTAATAAGAGGCATCAGAACACATTCTTCGTGACGGCAGTTGTGTAATGTTTTTTTGGTTGTATAGAACCAAAAATTGTTTTGTATACAAAGTTTTTGTTTTGAATACAAAATTCGGACACTATGTCTTGTAACTACCACTTTATAAGCAAAGCTGAGTCGTATGAAGTCTGTTCTCGTTTTTATAAATTTTCCCCTTCAAATAAGAGTCTTTCAATTAGACTCTTCCACTTTAGTCATGCCGAATATAGGAGCCTAAAACAACTTCCGCCCGAACAGGGACTTGAACCCTGGACCCTCAGATTAAAAGTCTGATGCTCTACCGACTGAGCTATCCGGGCTCTTGGCAAAGCTCCTCTTCCTAGTCTATCCACAGTTAAAATAGGCCTAGAGTCCTAATTTTTTCCAGGTAGTTGAAAACCTTTAGTCTTTTGCTATTTCTAAAAAAAATTACGATAAGTAGTTATGGTGAAATCAAGTATGTCTTTCCCCTCTCTCATGACATATAAAGATTAAAATTACTATAGATTAAAATTACTATAAAGATTAAAATTACTAGAGGTTCCTATTTTGTGCATTTCACGAGAGGAACGCCCCGTAATTTATTTGTACACTATAGTCTGGCCTCCTGAGCTGGTGGAGACATTTCTGATTCCAGTTTTTTTTTTTTTTTTTGGCACTCTAGAGCGCCTTGTGGGTGCATAGTTTGGATTTAGGTTTGCATTCGACATTTCCTGAGCGTACGCTGAGTTCCAGGATCTCGGCAAGCTCACGAGGCTGCAAAGACCCAGGCTTGGCCCTGTGTAGGGTCGAACCGACCGCATTCCCTAGCCCCCAGTCGCCCTCTGAGGGACAATTGCTCGTATTGGATAAGCGCAAACGAGTTAGGTACTTCTTACAAAGAACTTATGGGACATCTGCTGAAGAACATCTGCTGTGGAGTCTAAGTTCATCTGGGAATGCTAACACCATGACTCCTGCAGAGGGGCTGCCTGGCCAGGAGGTCAGCCTCAGAGGAATGACGAGTCTTAGGCGTGTTACCCTCCGAACCTCTGGACTGACCTCCACGCCCTGCTGGGGAGCTTGATTCACAAAGGATGTGGAGTCAGCGTTGAGTGACGCAGAAGGCAGCTCTGTGACCGCGGGCTCCGGCGCAGACCTCCAGGGCACCGAGGCCGCTCTTGCTACCCTTTAGAGATGCATCTCGAGCTGCATTCCATTTAGCCGCTCCCCATCCCGCTTTCGAATGCCCCGTGGTTGTCCCAAGTCTGGTTTGATCCTAATAGACGACCCGCAGAGATGTCTGGTTAGGCTCTGAGGGGATGGGGGATATTCAGTCTGCCCTGTCTTCGAGCCCACCGCAGCAGCCTATCTTAAAACACCGGGTCGTCTACTTTACTTTCTGGCTCTGTCTTCCATCTCAGCAAGGTTCTGCTCTGAGGACAGTGACTATTGTTCTAGTAGAGTGATTAACTGCCGGGCTGTCCTTGAACGAATGTAGTGAGGGAAGGCTTCAGTGGAGAAGCGGCAAAATTGGCCCCCGAAAGTAAATGTCTAGATGATTGAGCCTCCTGTTTATTTTTCTGCTGTTTCTCTCTTCTGTCACACCTTACAGTTAAAGACCTTGCTTTTTATTTTTTTTTCCTTTTGAAATATTTTCCTTATAAGTTTTACTTTTTAAACTCCCCGCGCCCCAGTTTTCTAGCCATCAGAAAGATACTCGGCATGTGGCTGGGTCTGGAGCATTAAAATGTTGTGCAGTGTTTTCTCCACCTCGTGTCTTCCGCTCTTTGTTTTGGTTCTAAGGTCATAGGTGCTGGGGGTGGAAAAATAAGGAAAAACACATTTACCAGAAGTGGGGTTCGAACCCACGCGGATATAAATCCATTGGATCTTAAGTCCAACGCCTTAACCACTCGGCCATTCTGGTATCTGAAGAAATTACGTTTTATTTACCAGCAACTGGAGCAATACTGCGAGATTTAAAAGTTTGCAAAGAACAGTAAAATTATTATTTTTTACTTATATAAAACAAAACATTGGAAAACAAAGTCACAGTGCGCGCGTCTGTGTGTGTGGAAATATTAGTAACCCTGATTACACCTCGCTCATTAATTCATTTCCACAAACAATAGCAACGTGATTGACGCTGGAAAGTGATAGAGAAAACACTCCGGCGGTAGTAGCAAGATTCCTGATACTTCCAAGGAGACGGACGCAGGAAACGACTGCGATTTCTTTCCTTTTTCACTTTAATGGGTGCGCCAGGCATTATGTTTTAATACTCAAGAACTTTGGTTCACTTTTCGTTCTTCCTTTCGTTTTTGTGTTCTATAACTCTCTTATTAAAATAAAAGCGACTCTGGTGGGACTCGAACCCACAACCTTTGAATGCCTTCATTTGTCTAGAAGTCCAATGCGCTATCCATTGCGCCACAGAGCCAGGTGTGCTTCTGTCGCCGTACTGTCTACATCAGAGCAGGAGCGTCGACTCGGGGGGCGGAGCTCTCTTCCTCCATTAACAGTGGAGTGTGCAGCCGGGAGCGAGCGGAGCGGCGGCACTGGAAACCCTAGGTCCTTTTGGAAGTTCCCTGCGCAGGGTATAAAAACATCTTGATCCCAAGTCCCACCGTCACCACAGCTCTACATGTAGTTAGTCGATCTGGCACATGCTTTCCCCCGCCCGGTTCCATAGTGTAGCGGTTATCACGTCTGCTTTACACGCAGAAGGTCCTGGGTTCGAGCCCCAGTGGAACCATGTGGTGTGCTAGTCACTTTTTTCAGGTAGTTACTTCTGCAGCCAGTCTGTGTTATTGGATTTTGTTTCTGACGCATCTTAATGGCACTTTGGAGTCTCCCTTTGAAAGCAACGGTTCTTTTCAGTGTTGAAAAAAAAAATCTGTGTTTATTTTGAGACATTTTCTTTAAGAACAGATTACAAATTACCAGGTTAGTTTTTAATCAAAATATTCTGTTTTCATTACCCAATCTGAGAGACCTAGTAGGGCATGTGGTTCCATAGTGTAGCGGTTATCACGTCTGCTTTACACGCAGAAGGTCCTGGGTTCGAGCCCCAGTGGAACCATCGTGGTTTCTTTTGTTCTTATTAGAGCCATTTCAGTTTAATTTTTTTCTCCCGAGAATTTGTGTTTTGTGCGCATGCTATTGGGTCTGGATATCTATGGCCGGTCCGCTGGCGTTCTCGGTAGGTTTTCTCCAGCACCCGGAGGCGGTGTGACTGCCCCCTCGTGGCCTCTTTAGGACGTGCTGGTGAGCGGATTGTGTCTCCTGGTGCCACTGTGGCTGAGTGGCTTTCAAGTAGAAGGTTTTGGGTGTCTGATTCGCTTGGACCACTTTTAAAAGTTGCTTCCATTGCGTGATGGAGCAATCTCTGCTTTAAAATAATTAAAAAGTTGCTACTATCAATGCTGATTAATTACAGGCCTGCTGGCCTCATATTGATCTTACTGATATAAAAAGGACGTATTGAAAAATTAATGTCCGGCATAAGGGAAGCGATTCAAAATCCTCCCTTTCAGTTTTAATTGTCAGAAGTTTCATTTGTGACTCCTAGAAGTATCGTATTATTATTGTTCTGCACAAGCGCATCTCCTTACGGTGCACTTGGTAGCAAAAATTTCACATGGACCGACGATTCAGGAGCAAACAGCACATTTTTTTTTAGAGAGTAATTTCAAACTAAGAAAGACTTTTCCAAGCAGAAAAATTTAAAAGCCTGTAAATGATAACTAAAAGGATGGCGAATTTAACGGTGTAAAAACATTCAATTTCTGTATTGGCACAGAATATCAGAAATATATTGCAAAGACAAATAGCAAGTCTGGGAAATGGGTTTGCAAAGCCTGTTCTAGCCTGGGACTGGGGCGGAGTGGGAGGAGGGTCTCCGTGGCGGGGTTGGGGTGGGGAGGGTCTCCGTGGCGGGGTTGGGGTTGGAGGGTCTCGGTGCAGTTCAGGCAGGCGATCACTAATGACTGTCATGTGCAGAAGGCGGCATCTTGGGTTCTTCCTGCTCCCTCTTCAGAGACGATCCCTGAACCCTGGGGTGGGTGGATCACATCCAGCCACCTATCTTAGCAGTTGGCTGGTCAGCTTCTCTCCGATGTATGGCCCGGGCAGAGTTCCTAACGAGAGTCTGGGTGTGACCCTTGGGGGAGTTGCCTATCTGTGGTGTTCCGGTTTTCCTCTCTGCAAAAGGTGGGGATAGCCTCTTGTATGATTCTCGAGAGGGTGTGGTGAACTGACACTCTTCAGAGAGCCAGCAAAGACGTCATATCGCCGCTATTCTGGCAGGCGCACTTGGCGCAGTTTGAGAACAACACTGGGTCTTTTTTCCCTTATAGACATTTTTTTTTTGGAAACTGCTAACGGCCAAATATGTCAGCTATTGGTGCGGTGGGCTGATGTCTTTGGCTTCTCTTTCTTCTGTATACTTACACTGTTTTTCTTTCCTTTTCGTGAAATTTCTTTTCTTTTTGTTTTTTCCGACACAGGGTATCTCTGTACAACCCTGCCTGTCCTGGAACTTACTCTGTAGAACAGGCTGAGCTCAGACTCAAAGATCTTCTTGTCTCTGCCTCCTCTGCTGGGATTAAGAGCGTGCACCACCATCTCCCCCCGCCCTTTTTTTTTTTTTTTTTTTTTTTTTTTTTTTTTTTTTTTTTTTTTTTTTTGTGAAATTTGAATTGAACTATAACATCACCTCTCTCCTCCTCTTTTCATTCTCCAGCACCTTCCATGTCTCTACCCTCCTCACTCTGGAACTGATGGTCTCTCTTTCTGCAGTTGTTAATCTCTCTCTCTCTCTCTCTCTCTCTCTCTCTCTCTCTCTCACACACACACACACACAGATTTGCACATAAATATATAAATACAACGCTGAATGTGTTTGCTGTTATTTGTATACCATTTCGGGAATGACTGCTTTGTCACTAGATAAGCAAATACAGAGAGCCTCTTTCTCAGTAGTTATTAGTGGCCTGTAGCTTTTCTGTCTAGGGCTAGAACCCCATCAGATTTTCCCTACCCGGGACTCGTGGGATCTTGGGTTTTAGAGGGGGATCTAACACTACCACTTGACTAGGCCAGCATCATTCCTATTCAATTCTAAACGCCTGTGCCTATAACCACAGAGTTCTCACCCTCGGCAAAGATGCTTCTCTTTGAAGCAGATGGAGACCCCTGCAGAAAACCACAAGTGGTCAAACACAGTGATTAACACTAGGGGCCCCAGCCCCAGTGGATACATTTCCAACACAGTTCTTGCACCGGAAGTTCAAGGAACATCATCTCGTAAAGTTCAAAGGACCAGGAAGTCTGGTGGGAGTTGTGTCTCCTAGAAATGACAGGAAAGCCTTGATACCTCCACAATATGTCTCTCTTACACAAGACGTGAACAATGACAATGGCAGGTAACACTGTCTTTCCTTTAAGTGTGTTTCTGTGTCCCAACTACCCTTTTTATAAGAGAACCAATTATAATGGGTCAGAGTGCATTTTAGTGATTACATCTTAACGTGGACATCTTTCTAAAGGCTCTCTTTTCCAATAAAATCACAATTTGGGGTTCAGGAACTGTGATTTAAACATATGATTTTGGGGTGGACATAATCCAAATCAGCAAAAACTGTCCAAAAATGGGCTACCATTGCATTCATCTTGAGAAATTCTGTAGCTTGGCTGCAAACACATGCTGTAAACACTTTTGTAAGCAGCAGATTCATTGAACACTTCCGAATCCTGGAAGGCATCTGCTATCTCATTCTCGAGCAGTGCCTCCATATCTGGTCCTGTCTTACTCCAATCAATACTTGACAAACAACCAGAGTAACTTCTCAAAATGTAGGCATCACACAGCCCTTTATCTTTCACCCCCTGAAAGCACCCTGAGAATTGGTCCCTACAGCCACCATATTTCTTGCTTTGCTTTTGTTCCTTTCTGGTTGCAGTTTTAATGCATCCCTAAAATCCATATGTTTGAAAATTGGTTCCTAGTGCAATAGCACTGCCAATATGGGATGGGGTTCACTGGGAGATGTTTAGGCCATGAGTGACACACCTTCGTGAATAGAGTAATATTGGTTATAAAGGGCTTTGAAACAGCCAGTGATGTCACCAGATGGGACACCTGGATCTTGGGCACCTCAGTCTGTACAGTATGAGCCCAATATATTTTTGTTCACTGTAAATTATCCAAGGCTGAAGCACTCTGTCACAATAGCATAGAGTGAACTCTGCTAATTGATTTTGATCGTCAATTTGATGGGATTTAGAATCACCACGGAAACACCTGTATGAGGGAATTAATTGAGGGTGTTAATAATAGGTTAATTGAGGGGAGGGGGCACACCTCAATGTGGGAGGCATCATTTCATAGCTGGGGTCCTGAGCTGAATAAAAAAGAAAAAATCAGCCGAGCACTGACATAGACCACTCTGTGCCATGTCCCGACTTCAGGCTCATCGTGGCCTCTTGCCTTAAGCTCTCACCACCATGCCTGCCCTACCAGATGGACTTTACTCTTGCACTGCAAGCCAAAATGAACCACTCCTTCTCAGGCTGTCCTTGCCAGGTACTTTGTCAGCACAAAGTAATGGACACACAAACTAAGGTACCCAGCACTATAATCTTCAGTACGCTAGCCATTCTTCCTCCTCCACCCCACTTTCTTCCTTTTAAAAAATATCCTTTGCAATTTCAATGTTTAAAAGATGTACTTTCATTTTAAGTTCTGATTCTGTGCTGTGCATGCAGCATGTGTGCAGTTTCCTATAGAGGCCAGAAGAGGGCATCTGTCTGATCTGGGGGCTGTAATCGAAATTCCAGTCCTCATGATAAATTAGTAAGTTTTTATTGCTGAGCCATCTCTACAGCCCCCACTATCATTGTTCAAAAATTATTTATTAATTTATATTTATTTTACATATATGGATGTTTCGATTGGATATACATGTGTGTACCACGTGTATGCCTGGTGCCTGTGGAGGCCGGCAGTGGTCATTGGCTCCTCTAAAACTGAAGTTTTGGATGGTTGTGAGTCACCATGAATCTGGGTCCTCTGAAAAAAGTCCTAACCACTGAGCCATCTCTCCAGTGCTTCCTTCATCCCACTGTCATTCTTAAAAGGCCTCCTATCCCCCTCTCAGGTGTTTTGATTCCCCCTGACTTCCATCCCTGGATCACCAGGCTAGGTCACTCCTTCCTTCTAGCTCTCATTCAGTTTTGTGTTGTCAAGGGTCGAGGCCTATTGGAGAAGTGGCTTTGAGAAGCCTGACCAGAATTCAGACAAAGAGACAGACAGTCATAGTTCTTGAGGTCCCAGTCTGTAAGAGGCACACCGTTCACTTACTTGAATCAAATGTGTTTCTGAGGCAATATACTTTTAAATAGTGTTACTGTAAAAGTTTGATATCCTTATGAAGTAGCTTTAATTCAAATTCTTTTGTAATTCAGTTTCATTGATCAAACAAAGAAAGGCCTTTTTGGAACTTGTCTTTGAAGGTTTTCCAACAAAGCACAAATTTACTTGTGGGAGAAAGCCTTACTAGAGAATGTTTAAACTTCAAAAAAAGGACTTATCATAGAGAAAGATGTAAAATCGGAAACTATCAGGTATTAAGACACACAGGAGAAATATCTTAGTGGTTATTGGTCAGGCAAAAAATGTTAAGTAGTACACAAGATATGATCTATTGTCTTAGTTTGGGTTTTAGGGCTGTGAACAGACACCATGACCAAGGCAAGTCTTATAAAAGACAACATTTAATGGGGCTGGCTTACAGGTTCAGAGGTTCAGTCCATTATCATTAAGGCAAGAACATGATAACATCCAGGCAAGCATAGTGCAGGAGGAGCTGAGAGTTTTACATCTTCATCTGAAGGCTGCTAGCAGAATACTAGCTTCCAGGCAGCTAAGGGTCTTAAAGCCACACCTCTTATTAGTGTCACTCTCTGGATCAAGCATATACAAACCATCATACCTATATATGAAAAAAACCCCTTTACTTTGTGTACATGAAAAATGAAAATTCTCTCACCTCTCTGAGGACATAGTGAAGAGAAAAAAGAGAACGGGAACAAAGATTCCCTGACCCAAGGAATCCCAAGGGCCTTCAAAGACTGAAGCGTCTGAGAGACCCTCTTGTCTCCTGGGTCCTTCACAGCAAGCTTAGTGTGGCAGTTTGAGTGAGAATGGGCCCCACAGGCTCATGTATTTGAATACTTGGTCATCAGTTGGTGGAGCTGTTTGGGAAGGATTAGGAGGTGTGGCCTGGTCGGAGGGAGTATGCTGCTGGGGGTGGGCTTTGAACTTTCAAAACCCATGTCATTTCTAGTTACCTTTCTCTCTGCCTCCTGGTCATTGTCTCAACATGTAAGCTCTCAGCTATTGCTCCAGTATGAGTAGTCCCATGCTTGCCTTCTGTTGCCTGCCATGATGGTCACGGACTCTAACCCACTGGAACCATGTGTCCCAAATTAAATGATTTCTCTTATAAGTTTCCTTGGTCCTGGTGTCTTTTTTACAGCAATAGGAAAGCAATTAAAGACACATGGTCTCTACTCTGTTCTCAGCCTGTAAAGAAATAGCACATTTCTAGCAAGAATCCTGTAAACATGGTTCAAGTGCAACGCTCCCACACCTTAAACATTTGTGTCTCTGTATGTGCCCCATTTGTGTGCAGTCCCCATGGAGGCCAGAAGAGGGTGCCAGATCCCCTGGAGCTAGAATTACAGGTGTTTGTAGTCACTTGATGTGGATACTGGGAACCTCTGAAAGAACAGCAAGTGTTCTCAATTGCTGAGCCGTCTGTCCTGCCCCAATCTGCCCACTTTATATCTGAACATTCTGGGCTACCTTCAGCAAAGATCCTGTTAAGTCGAAGTATTAGTTGCTTGTTTTGTTGCTGTGAACCGAACACCCAACAAAAGCAGCCTAAGGAAGGGAAGGTTAATTTTGGCTCACAGTTTGAGGGTCCATCATGACAGGGCTGTCATGGTGACAAGAGTGTGAAGTTGTTGATCCCATTGCATCCTGAGTCATAAAGAAGAGAGCAATGAATGTTGGTGCTCGGCTCTTTTTCTCCTTTTATTTGTTCTGGGGTCTCACCCATGGAATGGTGACACCCACAGTTAGGGTGACCTTTTCCAACTCATCTAGAAACCCCTACACAGATATCCCCAAGGTTTGTCTCTTAGGTGATTCTTGATTCTGTTAACATTGACAATATTGCTCATCTCAGTCAGAACGCCCTGACCTTTAATGTCCCCTCCAGATAACTGTACCCATGAGCATCCTCCTTCAGTTCTGCTCCTTGGCTACACTTTGCTATCTGTGTTTATTTGTTCAGAGTTGAGTCTATTCTCTACGCTCTGCTGTGACAGTTATCACATTTGTCTTTACAGTAATGAATAAGGTTTTCCAGCATTCTGTCTCTGTGTGAAAAGGGTGGTGAAGGAGAAAAGGGTTCACTGCAAGAAGGCATGGGGAAAGCTTCTGAAGGGATGGGAGCGTTCTGTGCTTTGATTACATATCTTTCAGAATCCATTGAATCTATGCACATCAAAGGGTAAATTCTATTCTATATAGACTGCATCCCAGCAAACAAGAATATTGAAGTCAAAGGCACCATTTCCCTTTTTAAAGAAATGAAGATTTGCTTGAGACTGTAACCTTGAGAGTTATTTATTTTTACATTGTTTTTGATGTAGAACTTATTCAAAGAGAAGTCATACTTGAGCGGAAAGCTCAGAGGCAGTTGGTGAGCAGGATAAGCCGTCACAGGCAGTGGGTGATCAGGCCGAGTCATTAAACGGTGCCAATGAATGAAGCGGTAACCATGTTTACTTTGTTCAGAGTTGAGTCCATTCTGTATGGTCTGCTACGGCAATGATCACATTTGTCCTGTGAATAAGGTTTTCCAGCATTCTGCCTGTGTGTGAAGACTCCCTTCAGATATAGCAAGTTTCTCCTCCTCCTCTTCTTTGTCCTCCCCCTTATCAGCCTCTTCCTCCTCTCCCTTTCTCTCCTCCCCCCTCAATATTATATTATGGAGGGTGTACTAGCTACTTTTCTGTTGCTGTTACAAGACATCATGACTGAGGCACTGTATAAAAGAAAGTGTTTAATTTGAGTTCATCATAGTGGAGCAAAGGCACGGAGTCAGGAACAGCTGAGAACTCACATCCTGATCCACAAGCAGGAGGGAGGGAGGGAGGGAGGGAGGGAGGGAGGGA
>NW_022196904.1:143169061-143187801 GCF_008632895.1 Mastomys coucha
AGGGAGGGGGGAGGGAGGGGGGAAGGGAGGGAGGGGGAAAGAGAGAGAGAGAGAGAAAATGAACTTCAGAAGGAGCATATGTTTTGAAATATTTTGAAATCTCAAATTCCACTCCCAGTAATAACACAGCTCCTCCAAGGCCACACCTTACCACTCTCATCCAAACCATCACCGTGGGAGGTCCCCTCCCCTCCTTGAGAGTCCTTTGTCCTTTGGGAGTTAGTGGCTACCTGGAGAGGGGGAGTCATTTATTTCAGTGGTGCAGCAGTATATGAATAACTTCCACCCATGTTCATACAAACAGTGCTAATTGAATTGAGAGGGAAAGAGAGAAAGAGAGAGGGAGGGAGGGACAGAGGGAAGTATCAAAGTAGGGGGCGAATGTGCTGAGAGGAAGTGGTTAGTGGGACAGAGGTAAGAGACACTAATGGGAGTAAGTATGATGAAAACACATTATATTCATGTATGAAACTGCCAAAGAATAATAATTGTGGTGGTTTGTGTAAGATGTCCCCCTGAATTTTTGGGCCTTTAGATACTTGGTCCCAAGTTGCTTACTCCATTTGGGGAGGTGTAGGAGGTATGGCCTTGCTGGAGGAACTACATCACTGGGAGCTGAACGTTGAGGTTTCACCATCCCTGAGCCCTGTCTCCGTGTCCTGTTTGTGGGCTGAGATGTGAGCGCTCTGCTGTTTCTGCCAAATGTCTGGTGGCTGCCATATTTCTCTGCTTTGATGGGGATGAGCTCGTATTCTTCAGGAAGCTCTAAATAAACTCTTTCTTCTTTGAGTTCTTTTGGTGGTGGTGTTTTATCATGCTGATTAAAAAGCAACTGATTTAGTAATCAAAAAATAACCCACAACACAGGTTTTTAAATGTCTATCAAAAGGACTTGGAGAGGCTGGAGAAATGGCTCAGTGGTTAAGAGCACATGTCGCTCCTGCAGATTCCCTGGGCTCAACTGCCAGAACCCATGTGGTGGCTCACAAGCATCTGCAATTCCAGGAAATCTGATGTTCTCTTCTGATCTTCCAAGCACCAAATACCAACATAATACACATACACATCTGGGCAAACACTCATATAAATCTAATTAGTACATCTAAAAAACAAAACCAATTTTAGCTACGTAACTTACAAATAAGGTTGCTAGAATTAAAATTTTGTGTGTGTGTTTTGAGACAGGGTCTCATTCTGTAGCCTTGGCCAGTCTCATATTCATTATGTAGACCAGGCTGACCTGGAACTCATTGAGATCTATTTGCCTTAGCCTTTTGAGTGCTGTAATTAAAGGCAAGAACTGCCATGCCCAGCTTTAGAATTAAATCTTGCTCTCTATTTCTTCAGATGAAGACAGCAGCATGGACAATAGCTGGTGAAGTGGAGAATGGAATCTGAAGTTAGTGACATTTGTGAGCTGCCATGTGGGTGCTGGGAATTGAACCCAAGACTTCTGGAAGGGCATCCAGTGCCTCTAGCCTCTGGAAAGGAGTTTTTTGTTTGTTCGTTTGTTTCCTTAGCTTCAATCTCTTGTACACAAGTATGTTAGGCATGCTAAGAAATGTGGCAGGATAGAATTTCTTTCTTCCTGGAAGGCTGGTTAGGATTGAGTGACTGTAAAGTGATGAGTTTTGTAAGTACCAGAAACAGTAAGTACTGTTTGGTCAGGTGAGGGCATCCAAGAGCCTTTCATAACGCTGCAACAGAGAGGAGTGTTCCCCCTCCCCTCTCCTTTTCATTTTTGTGAGCTTGTTTCAGATTCCATACCTGTGTCTGAGGTAGGTGTGGTCGTGGAATGTATACTTATCTCAGAGACAGATATTTCAGATCTAGCTGTGCCTCCAGCATTAGTTAGATAGGAAATCTCTGATGAAATCTGAATTCTTTCTTGCCTTTCTAAGGGGCAGTTTCGAGGCTACTTTAGGAAAATGGAGTGGAGATCTTCCAAAGGAAAACCAGTTCCATTAGCTCCAAGTGAGGAAAAGTGGCTGGGCTTTACTAACTACGTCAGGTCCCTGGGAAGTCATTTTATTGATTACTGCCTGGACAATACATTGAGCAGCCACAATTCAAGAATCAAGTGATGAGCTGCAGTTAAGCTTTGTGACAGAGTACTTGCCTAGCATGTGTGAGGCCGTAGGTTTGCTGGAAAAGAATATTTCTTGGTGTCACACAAAGCACATGCACGAAGTGAAAGTAACCCCACAAAGGCTTTCTTTTTGTAAAAAGGATGCACTGTGGTGAGCTATAAGTGTGCCATAACCCAAACCTAGCAAGCAAGCACACCAGGGAGGGAAATTCAGTTCCTTTTTATGCTAACTGTGGTTGGCTATGTCTCATCTCATTGGTGGGAGTGTGACCTCATACCAGGATGGGATTGTCTAATTCAGAATCAATTTAGGGGGAAGAATGTGATAGTAAAGTCTTGGGATGTTGGGCACATAGACAGATACAGAAGGATTTCATGAGATGGGGGATGTTTATGGACTATTGGCCCTTGGTATGTTAGCCCCCTTTAATAGGAAGAAAATCTTATAAGTCAGTTCCTTGCACTACACATACAACAATTCGCCAACTAATCCAGCAACCAATAAAAAACCAGCAACTCCCAAACAAAACAACACCCCATCAAATAAGATCAAATTTTCTCTTGGATTCCATTTTCTTTTCTTCCTTTCTTTCTACCTTCCTTCCTTCCTTCCTTCCTTTCTTTCTTTCTTTCTTTTTTCTTTCTTTCTTTCTTCTTTCTTTCTTTTTTTTTAGTATAGAATAGAGTTTATTTAGGGTATGGGGAGGGGGAGTTAACAGGGTATCAGAGGCAGAGAAAAGCAGAGAGTAGAGAAGTAGGGACTGGCCATGACCACGTGGAGAGAGGGGAGAAGGGAATGGGGAGAAGGGGAGCAAGGGGGCAAGAGGCAAGGGAGAGAAGCAGGAGTAAGAGAGCCCTTTTTTACTTTTTAAAAGATTTTTACTTTTTTATTCATGTATATGAGTACACTGTAGCTGTACAGACCAGCCCCGCTTGCTCCAGCCCAAAGATTTATTTATTATTATATGTAAATACATTGTAGCTGTCTTCAGACATACAAGAAGAGGGCATCAGGTCTCATTGCAGCTGAGTTATGAGCCACCATGTGGTTACTGGGATTTGAACTCAGGACCTTCAGAAGAGCGGTCAGTGCTCTTAACCGCTGAGCCATCTCTCCAGCCCCCTGGGCTCTGTCTTCTTATGAATAAAACAAGGTGTTTGAGCCTTATAAGCATTTGAGTTCCTAAGAGCTAAAAACATTTTGTTTTTTATTACATGCATGTGTGTCTCTGGGTCTGTCAGAGGCCAGAAATGTCAGATCCCCGGGAAATTCGAACTATGGGTGTTGTGAGCTGCCTGATGTGGGATCTGGGAATTGAACTCAGATTCTCTGCAGGAACAGCAAGGTTCTTAACTGTTTAGCCATCTCACCTGGCTTCCTGGGTGGGGGACTTTGTCTACTCTATTGTGCAGATCTCTCTCTTGCTCCCACTTCCTTCTGTGGACCCAGTGTTGTTGATGGCTTCTACTGTGATGTTCCACAGGTCCTCAAGCTGGCCTGTACCAGCACCTTTGCTCTGAGGTCTTAATGATTTCTACCAATGGTTTGATCTCTACCCTGTGCTTTGTCAAGAATTGACAATTTATATGTCTAAGGCTCTCCATGTTGTCAGCAACCTCACCATGAGGAAACCCTAGAAAGACTCTGGAGTTCTGAGGACTCCACTGTGCAATAAGGATAAACACCAGCAGATAAATATCTGCCCCACCAAGCAGATGGAAGGAGAACTGTCTATTGATTAAGGCCTTTTGTCTTTAAGTTCTGAGTTTTCTAATCGGAGACTTACAGTATGTATTCCTTTTCAGAAGGTTCAAGTCTTTTCCTGAGTCTCCTCTTTGCTGCCTTCATCTCCAGGTTCCTGAGGGTGTAGATCATTGGGCTGAGGACAGGAATGATGACAGTGAATACGATGGAGACAGCTCTATCCATGGGGAGGGCAGTGAAGGGCCTGGTATAGACATAGATGAAGGGCACAAAGTGCAGGGTGACCACAGTGATGTGGGTACAGGTTGAGATGGCTTTTCTCCTGTGTAAACATATCATAGAAGTGTTGGTATGAAGAGAGACAACCAAAATATATACAACTAACTAAGTTAAAGGAATGGTTTAATAGAGGTGGGCTAGGTGACCAATTCATGAAAATACGTTTCTATTCAAAGGATTCTTGTTCTGGGACCACAATTGAACTTCAGAACTTTTGTTTTTAATTTAATTTTATTTTTTACTTATTCACTTTACACCCGCTCACTGCCCCCTCCTGGCCACGCCCTCCCACAATTCTTTCCCTCTCCCCCTCCCCTTATCCTCTGGGTGGGTAGGGGTCCCCCTGGGTATCCCACCAACTCTGGCACTTCAGGTCTCTGCTAGGCAAGGCACTTCCTCTGCCATTGAAGCCAGACGAGGCAGCTCAGCTAGAAGAACATAACCCACAGACAGGCAACAGTTTTTGGAATAGCCCCTGTTCCAGCTTCAGGACTCTGTAAGGTCATGGGCTGTTAGCACTGAAGTTAGAGTCTTGTCTCTTACTGCCTTGCTTGGGTTTCAGGAGCAGCCATGTTCATTGAGGAGAATTTTTGAGACTCTGAGATCCCTCCTAAGAACACTCATCAGGCCCAGAGGTTTCTGGCCCATTGATATTTTGTTGTGAGAACTAACTTCCTGCTTCTGAGCTTATGTATTCTATTTTTCGGTGCCCAGAGATAGACAATGAGAACAGGTTAAAATTTAAAAATAATGTTTATAAGGGAATTTATTTCACTCTTGTATATGATATGATAACTACAATAGGAAATGTCCAACTACAGGAAACTGCTTAAACATAATTTCAAAAATCTGTTCAACCAGATATGACAAGGCTATTGAAAAGATCTAGGGTATTTTATGTTTATAAGGGTAGAGAAAGTGTTCATAACATAGTAGTAGAAAGGAACAGATTTCATAAAATTATATATAATAGGATTTTTATAGGATGAGTTAATTGTTTATAAAAATTTCCAAGACTGATGACAAAAAATTGAATCTTTTAGAAATCAATTAGTATTGAACAAGAGTTCTATAGTGTATAATCCATGTATATATCTCCCCATTGTTTAATTATCTAACAATTACATATGTAACAATATTGTTTGAATATATATGCCTATAGAAACAGTATCAGAAAAGGAAAAAATGATAAAAAATAAAAAGAATATTGTCCATTGTTTTTGTTCTTTCAACTTTTTACTGTTGGCTAAGGATTAAGTCAAACACAAGAATGTATTTCTCAAGAGACTCCTTCAGGAGATGGTTCTCTTCCTCCTTCAGGAGATGGTTCTCTTCCTCCTTCAGGAGATGGTTCTCTTCCTCCTTCAGGAGATGGCTCTCCTCCTGATCACGGAGTGTGATGAAAGGAAAACAGACTGTGGAGCAGGAAGTTCTCAGGGGTGCGGGAGGCTCACAGCGATGGTGCTGTGCCGAGGTTTCCTGTCAGTTTCCTGTCAGAGCTGTCATTTCCACTGGAAGCAAGGCAGATAAAATCTAGCTTAGCTCTTGGGATCGAGCCATCTGCAGGAAGGACATTCTTTCACTGTGGCACAATTTCCCTGATCCTTCAGAGCACACATCCCTTTTCAAGTGCATCTCTGGGAAAATAACAGAATAAAGACTATACAGCATGGTCTAAATTTTAATGTGGTCTTCTCAGTGGAATGTGGTTTGGACTTAAGGAGGGAAAAATTCAGTCTCTCTCTCTCTCTCTCTCTTTCTCTCTCTCTTTCCAGGGTTCCTCTGTATAGCTCTGGCCATCCTGGAAGTTGCTTTGTTAACCTGACAGGCTGACTTTGAACTCAGAGATGTTGCTTGGATTAAAGGTGTACAGCACTGCCTGGCGAAAATTCTTTTTAAATGCATGCTCTGTGATTGCAATGTAGAATGCAGATATTACTTGAGAGATTACCCAGAATTCTGACTCAGTCATTGAGCAGGTAGATTCTGTCACTAACTCATTGCGATGGAGGAGATAGAGACCAAGTCTGCACAAGAGAGGATATCTAAATAGCAGTTCAACTTTATTAGTGTGAAATTACAGTTTAAAATTACAACAAGTGTTCATACACCAAAAAGGACTAGAATAAAAAAGATGAAGGAAAACTATTATTATTATTTTATTATATATGTATATATATTCCTTCTTTTTATTTAATCTTTTTTTTTTTTACACTCCAGATTTTATTCCCCTCCTGGTCTGCCCTCTGACTGTTCTACATCCCATACCTCCTCCTTGTCCCTCTGTCTCCACGTAGATGTTCACCCCCCACCTCCCAGCCCACCAGACCTCTAAACTTCCTAGGGCCTCCATTCTCTTCAGGGTTAGGTGCATCTTCTCTGACTGAACCCAGACGAGGCAGTCCTCTGCTGTATATGTGTTGGGGGCTTCATATCATCAGCTGGTGTATGTTGCCTGGTTGGTGGTTCAGTGTCTCTGAGAGATCTCTGGGTTCCAGGTAAATTGAGACTGCTGGTCCTCCTACAGGGTCGCCCTCCTCCTCAGCTTCTTCCAGCTTTTCCCTAATTCAACCATAGGGGCCAGCAGCTTCTGTCCATTGGTTAGGTGCAAATATATGCATCTGACTCTTTCTACTCCTTGTTGGGTCTTTTGGAGGGCAGTCATGATAGGTTCCTTTTTGTGAGTGCTCCATAGCCTCAGTAATAGTGTCAGGCCTTGGGGCCTCCCCTTGAGCTGGATCCCACTTTGGACCTGTTCCTGGACCTTCTTTTCCTCAGTGTCCTCTCCACCAATGGAGAAGATGAAGTGAAATTATTAAAAAATGTAACAATAATAAAGCAAATGAAAAATACCAAGTGAAGGGTAAAGGTTTGGGACCTACTGGAACCCTTACATAATGCAAGTGGTATGTGAGATTGGTATGTCATCTTTACTACTTAATTATATATCTGCCTGTATATACACACATATATGATGTGTCTCTTTATATATTATATTACCTAGAGATCTATTTTTATTTCCTCTAAGGATATATATTTATACAGATGTCTTCCAAGAGATAGCTGGAAAAGTGTTTACATCACAATTTCCTGAAACCAGCAAAGGACAGATACCTCCCCCCACCGCCCAATAACAGAAAAGACAGTGTTGAACTTATATAATACACAGCAGCAATAAGACTGGTGAACATTGTAACGGTATAAGTGAACTTTTCAGACATTGTTATTCTAAGTAACCTATGTACCAAAAACTAAACCTTCTTTTGTTTTACTAATGTAGATGCAGTTGAAGGGAGCTTGAGGGAGAATCCTAAAGAGTCAAACTGGTGCTTGTTACAAAGGCATTTTCAACTTATGTAAAAACGTTTTGGACTGTGCATGCAAGTGCATTTTTCTATATATAAGTCAATTCTATTTCAAGAATAAGTAAAAATTAAGAAACATGCAATACTTGGGGGGTAGGGGTAGGAGGCTATCTGTAAGTTCCAGGTCAACGAGGAATATGTGAGACCCTGTCTCAAAAAAATTATAAATATGTTACTATTTCCTCTGTAACGTCTTAATGTTACAAGAATGACTAAAGAATGACTTCTGTGGGCTGGATGGATGACTCAGTGTTTGTCATGCCATGTAATGATCAGCTCTTGCTTGCATCCTAGGAAGCAGCTGGGAAGGTACGGTATAGACTTCCGATTGTCCCAGCCATCCGGAAGCAGAGATGGGCGAATACTGGATGAGTACCAGATCACTCAGCACTGCACAGTGAGACCCTGCCTCAAAAGAAATTAGTAAATATTGATTCTTTCCTCTGTAACATCTTAATGGCATGTCTAAAGGGTGACTTCTGTGGCTCTGGATGGATGACTCGGAGTTTGTCATGCCATGTAATGATCAGCTCTTGCTTGCATCCTAGGAAGAAGCTGGGATAGCTTCCTGCTATCCAGCCACCAGGAAGCAGACATGGGGGAATCACTGGGCCAAGATGCCTAGCTAACCTGCTCTAATTAGAACACTCTGGGTTCAGAGAGATCCTGTCTCAGAGCATAAAGTGGAGGTCAACTAAGGAAGACACAGATGTTAACCTCTGTCCTCTATGTTGTATGCAAGGTGCATTTGTAGTACCTTTACACATATGTGTCCCTGCCCTCATTAACAAACTTTATATAAAATAAAATGCAATGGATCATCCACTTTGATAGCAGTTACTTTTCCTGTTGTATAACTATAGTTTTCACCAACTGCCATCAGAGTCACTTTTTGGTTTTTAGCTTCTAGATGGATTTCAGGTCTTTCTCAATCTCTTTTGCTATTTGGCTAACCTCACTATCCACACATAGATTTTTTTTTCTTCTGAATCTAGTTTTAATTTCTCTGATTTGATTTTACTTTGTTCTTCAAGTCTTTGGGGGGAAAACTCTTAAAAAAAATCACACTTTTCCAAGAAGGACCCTCTTATTTCTTCAATCACACGGAAAACTAACATTTTCTTGTCCTTCTCCACTGGCCTTAGTTCAGGACATCTTTGCCCTTCTCTATGTAGCCCTGGTTGTCCTGGAACTCATTCTGTAGACCAGGCTGACCTTGAACAAAGAGATCCATCTGCATTGAAAAACAAGCAAAACAGAAAGGGTCAAGGAACAGTAGTGGTTAGTTTTATGTCTACTTGACACAGCTAGAGTCATCAGAGAGAAGGAATCCTCACCTGAGAAACTGTCTCTGTAGGATCACCTTTCAGCAAGCCTGAGGGAAAAATTTAAATTAGTGATTGACAGAGGAATGCAGACCATGGCAGGTGGTGCCATCCCTGGCCTGGTGGTCCTGGGTTCTATAAGAAAGCAGGCTAAACAAGCCTGAAGGAGCAAGCCAGTAAGTGGCACTCCTCCATGGCCTCTGCATCAGCTCCTACCTCCAGGTTCCTGCCCTGTTGAGTCCTGTCCCAACTTCCTCAATGATGAATATGCTGTGGAAATGTAAGCCAAATAAACTCTTTTCTCCCTAAGTTATTTTTGGTCATGGTGTTTCATCGCCACAGTAATAGCAAACCTAACTAGGACAAGAATGGATACAGAACTATAATCCCCTGACTCTTCAACAACTTGGGCTCTTGAAATTAAAAACCACCCTGTGGCCCATGACAGAGCATTTGTTGGAAACAATCCCAGCAAATGCCACGGACATGAACCTGCAAACCAAGAGCTCCCTGCTACCTCAGTGCCCTACTGAGCAAAGTGTATCTCATTGTCTGCAGTGGGTTCAGGTTCTAAAATGTCCTCTATGTTGAGGTTTTTCGGTTTTTCAATTTTGAAAATATTTTACTTTTACAAAATTTACATTTACCAAGGTCTGTAAAGAATTATAATGGGATTTTGATGGGAATTGCATTGAATCTGTAGATTGCTTTTGATAAGATGGGGCCATTTTTACTATGCTAATTCTACCAATCCAAGATCATGGGAGATCTTTCCATCTTTTGATATTTTCATTTTCTTTTTTCAAAGACTTGAAGTTCTTGTCATACAAGTCTTTCGTTTGCTTGGTCAGAGTTATACCAAGATATTTTATATTATTTGTGGCTATTGTGAAGGATGTTGTTTCCCTAATTTCTGTTTCAACCTGTTTATCATTTGTATAAAGGAGGGCTACTGATTTTTTTTTTTTGAGTTAAGTTTGTATCCAGTTACTTTCCTGAATGTTTTTATCAGCTATAGGAATTCTCTGGTATTTTTTGGGTCATTTATATATACTATCATATCATCTTCAAATAGTGATATTTTGACTTCTTCCTTTCCAATTTGTATCCCCTTGATCTCCTGTATTATTGCTGTAGTTAAAGCTTCAGGGAAGAAATATGGAGACAAAGTGTGGAGCAGAGACTGAAGGAAAGGTCATCAGAGACTGCCCCACCTGGGGATTCATCCTACCAAACCAGATGTTATTGTGGATGCCAGGAAGTGCTTGCTTATTAGAAGCCTGATATGGCTGTCTCCTGAGAGGCTCTGCCAGAACCTGTCAAATACAGAGGAGGAAGTTCATAGCCAACTATTGGACTGAGCTCGGGGTCCCTGATGGAGAAGATGGACAAGGGACTGAAGGAGCTGATGGGATTTGTAGCCCCATGGAGGGAGCAACAGTGTCAATAAACCAGACCCCCTAGAGCTCCGAGGGAATGGACCACCAGCCAAAGAATACACATGGAACAACCCATGGCACTCGCCACATATGTGACAGGAGATGGCTTTGTTGGAGGATCAGTGGGAGGAGAGGCCCTTGGGCCTGAGGGTGTTCAATACCCCAGTGTAGAGGAATACCAGGGTGAGAGAATGGGAGTGGGTGGGTGGGGGAGCTCCCTCATAGAGGCAGGGGAAGAGGAGATGGGATAGAGGGTTTCCAAAGGGGATACCTGGAAAAGGGAAAACATTTGAAATGTAAATAAAGAAAATATCCAAGAAAAAAAATTCAAGTACTAAATTGAATATACATGGAGAGAATGGGCACTCTTGTCTTGTCTTTGATTTTGGTGGGATCGCTTTAAGTTTTTTTTTCTTTATCTTCTTTTTTAATGGCAGAGTTTGCTCCCAGGGTCTGCTCAGGGCACTGGCTGGCCCAGACAGACCAGAAGCAACCTGAGCCACTGGGCTGGCAGAGTTTCTGTGTGCCAGGTCCTGCTGGTCCCAGTTACTTCTAGTGTTGGGACAGATGTTGTGTCCTCCTCACCTCTGATCCTGGGTGTGTTCTACATTCTCGTCTTTTAAACTAAAGTTATGCAACAAACTCTTTTTCTCTGAGTCAGTTAGCTCCTTCCTTCCCCAATAGATAAGCTATAGCAGCAGTGCTCCACTGTTCCAAGGGGCCGGCGAGGTCCCCTCCCTGACACACCGGCTGCCACAGCATTTCTTAAAAGTAAACATTAGTAGATAATGGTTTCAGAAGTTCATTGTTGGTTTAATTACCAAGTGTGAAATTGACCTTATAGTATTTTTCAATACGTTGAGTCTTTGAACATCGGTTTACTGGAAATTTTCCATGTAACATGCCTATCTGTCTCATGGCAGTAGTCATGCCATATGACTACTGATCATATTTTTTTAGACTGGGGGATGTAGGTATAGAGGTTAAGGGTAGGAGGCAATGTGGATGTGGGGGTATAAGGGTGCAGGGGCTGGGAAATAGGATGGTCTGGTGAGAAACCTTAGGGACTAACAATGGTCTGACTCTTCTGTTTTGCTTTTCAGTGTCTGGGCTACATATACCAGTCCCTTAGCCTCAGCCCATTATATGAAAACAGCAAAGGGAATATCACTTGGGATCAATGTGGATGCAGTGTGGCCAATACTATGGAACTCCCATGGGAGTCATTAAAATGTCAGCACCTCCCCCTTCTTCCTGTCACCGTCTGTTATTTTTTTACACACACAAACACACACACACAGACAAACACACATACACACGGACACGCACACACACAGACAAACACACACACAGACACATCCACACACACCCACACACATACCCTCACACACAAACACACACACACAGACAAACACACACACACACACAACCACACACACAGACAAACACACACACACACACACACACACGGACACACACACAGACAAACACACACACACGGACACACACAGACACACACACACAGACACTCCCCCACACACATACCCACACACACAAACACACATACACAGACAAACACACACACAGACAAACACACACATACAGACAAACACCCACACACACAGGGACACACACAGACACACACAGACACACACAGACACACATCCCCACACACCCACACACAATATGTGTGAGTGCTCCTTTGGGATGTGGTTTTTCCTCGGGAGGAAGCATAGGAAGAGAATTTTCTGTTCTTCAGGAAGAAAGTGTTGTGTTCTTCTTCTTAGGTCAAAAGTTATTTTGCTTGGAATCAGCTGGGAAATGGAACTAAATGGAAAATGTAGCAATAGAAAAAACAAGAGCTCTGTGGCTGAAGTTCTCTGAGCTGCATTATGCAGATTCATACACCTAATTTATTTTTTTTTAAAGTGAGATGTGCATGGTTCCTGGGCAGCTATTTTAATCGACATAGGTGAGATTCACAATTCACTTAAAGTCTAGGGAGGCAGCATGGTGACAGGTTTTGATATTCATCAAGTTACTTACTTTGTATATTTTTTCCCACGGGCACTCAGAAATGTTTATCATTACATTTGAGTGAGAGAATATAGCCACCAAAGTACATTTAAAAAGTGGTATGTGCACAGATTCACTTACCTTCTGAGGTTCTTCAGAACAGAACATAAAAATCATCAAAACATACATCACTGTATTATATTTCACATTGTATACTGAAAATATGAATAATTTTATTTGGTAAATATATATTGATGGATCAGGTGAAAACAAACACTTTTTAAATTGAAAAAAATTTAGTTCAACTTGAGATTTACATGATCCCAATAAATGTTTGTACTATCAGATGAAATGGCTGTACTAACTCAGGGTACTAACTCAGGTCATGTTGTGTGCTTAGATATGGTTCATGGGAGTCACTAGACATAAACCTATGGCAAGGTTTCAGGATCCCTGACATCTTGGGACTCTAGTCCGAGATATAATGACTCAGATATATTATGCTGTCAGATTCTAACAGAGATAAAGGCAATGATCTAAATTAATTGCAAGAGATACATAGGGAAATAAAGGACACATTAGTGTGAAATGGGGAATTAGGGTTGCTTGGTGTGTACTTTTCTTTCTTCTTTTTTTAAAAAGACTTATTTACTTTATGTTTATGAGTACTCTATCTGCATGAACACTTGCATGCCAGAAGAGGCATCAGATCACATTATATAGATAGTTGTGAGCCACCATGTGGTTGCTGGGAATTTAACTAGGGACCTATGGAAGAGCAGCCAGTGCTCTTAACCACTGAGTCATCTCTTCAGCCCTGGTGTGTACTTTTCTTAGGCAATTTCATAAAGAAAACCCCAGGACTCAGACATGATGGAATATTAGTTTAATCCTAGCACTTGGGAGGCAGAGGTAGAGGCAGAGGCAGAGGCAGAGGCAGAGGCAGAGGCAGAGGCAGAGGCAGAGGCAGAGAGAGAGGCAGAGGCAGAGAGAGAGGCAGAGGCAGAGAGGCAGAGGCAGAGAGAGAGGCAGAGGCAGAGAGGCAGAGGCAAGTGGAGCTCTATGTGTTCAAAGCCAGCTTGGCCTATGAGTTTCAGTCTAGCTAGGGCTACTTTAGACACCAAAAGTACCTGGGCAAGGTAGCAAGGCCCTAAGATCAGTAATCTAGAAAGTGTAAATGGTTCCTAGGATTTCTATGCTTAAGGAAATAAGTTAATAGACTTAGATGTAATCAATCAGGTGATGGGGCCAAGAGAAATCTAGTGGAGGGACATATCAAGTTTGTCTTCTACACTCACCATGTTTTGGAGACCTCTCCTTGGGCTTGCTTTTCTCCTGTGTGCTCTCAGGCGACATCCTCAGGAACTCTACCCACCTCCTTTAAGACAGGTTTCTCACTGGGCTGGAGATCAACAACTGGGCCAGACTAGCTGGTCAGTGATCCCCAGAAGCATTTCTGTTTCTGTCTCCCCAGTTCTGGGATTGCAAATCCTCCCTCTTACAAGGTAAATGGTTTACTTATTGAAGTCCCTAGTCCTGAGGGTTTATCTATAATTCTTAGCATTTTTTTTTTTTTTTAGATATAAATTTCTCTTGTGATGTATCTTTCATCAGCTTCAGGGTATCTCTGTCTCTGTCTCTCTCTTAAATTTATTTTATGTATGTGAGTACACTGCAGCTGTCTTCAGACACACCAGAAGAGCACATCAGAACCCATTACAGATGGTTCTGTCATGGTTTAAGTGGTTAAGTTGCTCTTGACCACTGAGCCATCTCTCCAGCCCTTCATGTGTTTTTTTATTCTTAAAGTTTTTTACAGGGTATCTTTTCTTAAAATATATATTTATTTTACTTTTCATAGACATGTATATATAATGATATAAATATATATTTAATTTACTTTTTATTTGACTGCATATATGCATATATACCACATAAATGTTTGGTGTCTAAGGAGGTCAGAAGAAGTCATCAGATCTCTTGGATTTAGAATTACAGATGGTCGTGAGCCATCATGTGGGTGCTGGGAACTGAACTTGGGTCTTTTTCAAGAGCAACAAGGGATCTTAATCACTGAACCATCTCTGTAGCCCATGGTGATATCCCTTGGAGTTTTATAAATGACAAGTAAGACTATTATCATATTTTGATGCTAGAGATCTGGTAATTTTAAGATGATATAAATGTTTTTTATTCAGTATGCTTTTTAATTCTTTATAGTCTGTCTTTAGTAATGTGGAAGAATAACATTTAGGAAAGTGACAGGTCAATGTATGTGTGTGGGGGGTAGAAGTTTGTTAGGTAGAGAAATAGAGATGGTATGATAGTGACATTTGCTTATTACTAAGGATTAACTATGTGATATAGTTATATTTCATAAGTATAGTATTATTTGAGCCTCAAGACTTCATGAGTTGGGCAGTGGTGGTGCATGCCTTTAATCCCAGTCCTTGAGAGGCAGAGGCAGGTGGATTTTTGTGAGTTTGAAGTCAGATTGGTCTACAGAGAAAGTTTCAGGACAGCCCGAGCTACACAGAGAAACTCTGTCTCAAACAAAACAAATGAAATAAAACAAAACAACACACAAAAAACCCTTCAAATCTACCATCACCACCACCAAAACCAAACCAAACATCTATGAGAGGAATATTATTATTTTCATGTAAGTGAGCAGTGAATGACTTTTGGAGAGAAGACATAACTTGCTCAAGATCTCAGAACTGGCAGTAACAGGTAAAGGGCTGGTGACTCTGTCTTGTGACTTTGAAGGTAACTCTTTTAGCTGCTTGGCATTACTACATTCCTAGACAGTAATACTAGTCTATCCAATCTTTCCATAAATGCTAACAGGTTCAAAAAATAGATAGCTAAGGGTTTTATCTTCACTTTTTCTCTTCCTCCTGTCCTCCTTGTCTCTCTTATTCCCATCCCTTGTCATGTTCCCCCCAACCCCACGTAGCAGGAAACATGAATAGTGAAACCAGCTTAGTAAGTTGACAACTGAACAATCACTCAGAGGCTGGGGATTGGTCCCTGTATGGAGTCCTGCTCCTGTTTAACCTCATCACAAGGTTGTCAAACTGGCAAGTCTTATTCTGCATTATCGTAAATACTTTCAGGTCGTGAGAACTTTTGTCAGGCTTCATTCATGACAGGAATACAGAAGGCTGATCATTATGATCTGGGAACATTCTCACAAATTCACGTCCATTAAGAGTTTAGCTAAGTAGAAGCAAATTACCCAACCTGTGGTAAGCCAGTCACACCCATGAATGTGGCCTGCAGAGACCCTGAACATGAGAGCCTTCTAGAACAGGAAAAGAGTTTTGTGCAGCAGACTCAATGATGTAAGAAATTATAATCATGTGATAAAAAAACCAATGAGTTGGCTGTTTAAGACATTTCTATGCCTAACTTTACTAAAGACCTTGAACAAACAACTTTTAATTGCTGGAGTATTTCCTTTTTTTTTTTTTTTTTTTTTTTTTTTTTTTTTTTTAAATTGCTTGGTGTTTCAAGACAGGGTTTCTCTGTATAACCCTGGCTATCCTGGAACTCACTCTGTAGACTAGGCTGGCCTCAAACTCAGAAATCTGCCTGCCTCTGCCTCCCAAGTGCTGGGATTAAAGATGTGTGCCACCACTGCCCAGCTACTTGGTGTTTTAAGATAGGTTCTCAAATAGCTCAGGCTGGCTTCAAGGTGGCCTTGAGTTCCTAATCCCCTGCCACTACCTTCCAAGTACTGGAATTACAGACAAAACCACCAGTTCTAAGTCTGTTTCTTTTGAAAAAAAAAAAAAAAGAGTTGAAGTTAATGACATAGATGTTTTGATTGATATATCGTAATTTTGGTCTTTGTTTGAAAACATATTAATCAAAGGCTGAAGAGATGGGTCAGCCATTAAGAGCACTTGCTTGCTCTTGCAGTGTGACCCAGGTTTGGTTTCTAGCACTCACATAGCAGCTCACATCTGTCACATGCAGTGACCATCTGTCACTCTAGTTCTAGGGGGACCAATGTCCTCTTCTAGCCTCCACAGGCATCAGGGATCCAAATGGTGCACACACATACATCCTGACAAACCATTCCTACACATAATAATAAAACAAATTATTCTTAAAAAGGGGAAGAAAACAGGTCAAGCCTTGTGGCTTAGGCCTTCAATCCCAGCATTCGGGAGGCCGAAATACGTGGATCTCCATGAGTTCAAGGCTAGCCAGGTGAGACCTTGTTTCAAAACCAACCAACTAAATAACATAAATCAAGCAGCCCAATCCTGTAGGATTATTTACCTTGTGCCATATAGAAATTGGGCTGTTAATTACTGCTAGTATAAATAGAAAAGCAAATGGTTTCCTAGGAAGTGTAGTTGGTTAATTGACAATATGTGAATATATAAATGTACAGAAAACATAATGAAAACAGTTCCTGGTAACAAGAGTTGGGTTTTTTTTTTTGTATTACTTTTCAAGAGGAGTGAGTTTTCTCTTTAGTCTCCTTATGGCTGACTTCATTTCCTGGTTCCTCAGAGTGTAGATCAAGGGATTTAGCAGAGGGGAGATGACTGTGAAGGTAACAGAGATGGCTTTATCTGTAGGGAGGGCAGTGAAGGGCCTGGCATACACATAGATGCAGGGCACAAAATGCAGAGTGACCACAGTGACGTGGGAGGTGCAGGTGGAGATGGCTTTTCTCCTGTCTTCTCCTGCCTGAGACCTCAACATCATCAAGATGACCATGTAGGACACCAGAAGGAAGATAAACCATAGGGTAGTGACCAGGCCATTGTTTGAAATCATCAGGAGCTCAAGCACAAAGGTGTCTGTGCAGGCGAGTTTGAGAACCTGTGGGACATCGCAGTAGAAAGTATCAAGAACATTGGGTCCACAGAAGGGGAGTGGGAGCAAGAGGGAGATCTGCACGATTGAGTGGACAAAGCCGCCCACCCAGGAAGCTGCGATGAGGGCTGTGCACCGTCTACTACTCATGATGGTCACATAGTGCAGGGGCTTGGAGATGGCCATGTATCGATCGAATGCCATCACAGAGAGAGAAAAAATGTCTGCCCCACCAAGCAGATGGAAGAAAAACATCTGTGTCATGCATTTTGCGTAGGAAATGGTCTTTTTCTCTGCCAGAAGGTCCACCAAGACTTTCGGGGCTGTGATGGAGGAGAAGCAGATGTCTAGAATGGCAAGGTTTCGGAGCAGAAAGTACATGGGTGTGTGCAGACGGGACTCAAAGGTCACAATGATCATGATGAGCAGATTCCCGAGCAGAGTTGTCACGTACACAAAACACAAAACAAGAAATAAGACCAGGCTCAGGTGTTGGGACTGAGTTAGTCCCAGAAATATAAATTCTTTTACTTTGGTGTCATTTCTCAACTCCATTGAATCACGATTTTCCTTTCTTGTACATCTTGGAAGAATTGACAGTATTATTTTAGCAAGTGTTAGCTTTCCCTTAGTAAGCTCAGATTCTTGGAGACAAGTATCAGAACTGAAGGCACACAGGCACTGTTGACTGCCTCATGGCTTGCTATTTCAAGGTTATTATATTTTCACCATAATATGTACCAAATAATGTTCTATTATACAAGCATGCATTTAGTTATTTGTGTCTGTAAATCATAAACATTTTTAGAATGTATAGCAGCAATGTCCTAATTATAGAAGCTGTAAGTATTCAAGGAAAACAGGTGGATATTCAGATATTCATAGTGTGAGAGATATAGAGTGGGTTTGTGGTGTGTGTGTTTAATAAAGAAGTGACTATTTTGTACAACTAGAACATTTTATATTTCTTTTTTTATTTTGTTTCTCTCTAGAAATATTTTACATCTAATGAGAAATTATTTTTTTCTAGATTGGATACTCTGATTCAATAGTTCTAAGAACCTCTACTCATTAAGCAATACCCTTTCAATTAAATTCTACAGGAACTAATCATGAATCTCATTTCATGATAAATTAGAAAAATTTAAGGTCATCATTCTCCTTTGTTACTGCCTTCCTTAGGAGCAATTCATGATTTACACTTTTCCTTTCAGTTAGATTAGGTGGTAGATTAGCCTCTCAGCTATGGAACAAAGATATTATTCTGATTTTCCTTTTGTCCCTTACTTTAGCTGCTTTCCTGTAATCAGTTCTTTTCTTGCTCTGTCATTGCTGCACAGTGGCCTGCACATATTTGAGGTGTATATCTTGGTAAGTATCGATCTATGGATATTGCTATGTCATGATCACTACAGTTAAGACAGTGGACCTATCTACAACATGAACTTTCTATAATTAGTCTCTATCTCTTCTATTTCAAGCACATGCTCTGTTGTTATACAGTAGTCTGCACTGTCTACAATTTTCTGTAAATTGAACCCACTATTCATATCAATTTTTTTTCTGGCTTCTTTCACTCATGAAACTCACCTATGATTTTTGAACAATGTTTTTTTGTTTTGTTTTTTTTTTAAATTTGTATTGTGTGGATTCACTTGAACATTTCTGGTCTAGGTTGTTTTT
>NW_022196904.1:143187811-143191357 GCF_008632895.1 Mastomys coucha
CATACAGCTGCTATGAACTATGTATCCTTAGTTAAATATATTTCCAGTTCTCTCAGGGAAGTAGCTAGGAATGGACTGGCTGTAACTCTTAAAATTCATGAGTAGGAAAACAACCAACCACATTTAAAATGTGAAGAGTGAGATGGTACATGCCTTTAATTCCAGCACTTGGGAAGGAGAGGAGAGGCAGAGGCAGAGAAGGAGAGAGGCAGAGAGGGAGAGAGGCAGAGAGGGAGAGAAGCAGAGGCAGAGGAGTAGAGGGCAGAGGGGCAGAGGGGCAGAGGGCAGAGGGGCAGAGGGACAGAGGGACAGAGGGACAGAGGCAGAGAGGCAGAGAGGCAGGCAGAGGCAGAAAGGGAGAGACAGAGGCAGAGGCAGAGAGGCAGAGAAGCAGAGAGGCAGAGGCAGAGATGAAGAGGCAGGTATATCTCATCGAGATTGAGGGCAGTTTTGTTTACATAGGATGTTCCAGGCTACATAGGGCTACATAGTAAGACTGTCTAAAAAAATAGTAAGGTAAAACTACCGTGTAAGTGAAGTTGTAGTACAAATAAAAAGCAATGCACATCTATTAGCATAACTAATATTAATAAGACTGACATACTAAGAGTGGGCTGAAGCAGTGGTGCAGATGTGAAATGGGAAAACTACTTTTGAAAACAGTTGAGTCATTTCTTGAAATATAATGTATGTGCTCACCATATAATTGGGTTGTTTTTTAGTTCCTTTCTTTTTTATTTGAAGAAATCTTGTAATGGTCCTTAATTTCTTTCTCCTGTATCTCCACTTTCCTCTTAGTATAAGGGAAAATAGATAAATAAATAAAGAAACAGAGAGAAAAAGAAAGGCAATGGTTACCCCTTTTCCTTGTATTTTGGGAGCATGTTTTTCAGTTCTAATGAAGATTTTTCTTTCCACATAACTCACTTTCCCTTCAAGTTTTTTCTTCTTTATATATCTTCTCTAAAGCAATTTAATTTGGAAGACTAAAATAAATAAATAAACAACTCAAAGTGTCCTAATGAAGAGATGGTACCCTTCCCACCACCACAATGACTGGCCAAAGTGGGGGTGCTTATTGTTCTAACACAACTAAGTTACTTTACCCATCTGGCCTCAGTCTCTGTACTTGTCACTTGCCAACAATGACTCCTTCTGTGTATCATTTCATGAGGGCTAAATGAATTAAATCACGTAAGACAGCAGTATTTAAAACATTCCTAATGATTAGGAAATGTGATTATGTGCCTATTAAGGCAAGACCCTGTATTAACCACTTACACACACACAGCTTTTTCAAGCATACCAGCATCTTAGAGGATCTGCGTATTTCTCAGGATACAAACCCTAAAACAAGTTCATCAGAACACACACTCTTAAGGAAGTTAGGATAATGAATGTTGCAGAATGTGGTGGGCATTGTATGTCAAAAGAACACATGCTTTGTTTGGCTTCTTGGCTGGCATCATCTAAGTAGATCAGAAGTTGTTGTTCAGCAAACCCTCTAGAGTAAGAGCCACTAAGGCTTAAGAACTTGTATTGTCTTTGGGAGAATTGGACAGGTGTGTGGTCTCCATTTTTGTAGCCTGGAGATCATAGTGAAGGGAAGCTGTGGAGATTACAGCAGTCTGTAGAAGTCATCATATACAGGCTGCTTATCTAGTAGAAGTTATGTTGATTAACTTAGATAAGCTAAATGATAACTGAGGTGGTAAATGCTTGGATTCATAGAGATGGTCACTAGAAAATACCAACTCTGTATAGTTACCAGAGATGTTAAGGAGATCAACTTAGCCATTCTGGCCCCCATCTACACAGAACACTATGCTCTATGGGAGGCTAGATGACAGCTGCACCTCAGATTAAGGAGTTAAGTTTTCTCTTCAGAAACATGCTTTTTTTTTTTTTTAACCTCCCCCAACTTCTGCTCTAGCCTGTGATTTTAATCCACTTAATTATTTAGAAAATATTGATGGTGTCTTGGCAGAATTCTAGGTTATATGAGAAAAGGGATACAGTCTATACACAGTGGAAAATAATAAAACTCTAGCAGTTATCTGGGCGTGAAGGGGCCATCTCAAAATAAACAAGACACTAAAGGTGAGAGCTGCACAAAGGTGGTGATGACTATATCGGGGTCCATGGGGATGGGATGGGCAAAGGGTTCATTTGGATGTTGAAAGCTGCTTGTGAACTAGAGTTTTGTCTGGGAAGAAATGGTTTGAACACAAAGATATTGGAAAATATACAGAAGGAAATCATTGCTATAACAATTTTTCTTTTTGCAAATCTAAGGGTTGTAGATGCTACTTTTATTAGTCTTTTTTTAAACTATTTACTTATTTTAATTTGTGTGTGTGTGTGTGTGTGTGTGTGTGTGTGTGTGTGTGTGTGTGTGTGTGTGTGTGTGTGTGTTTGTGAGCACCACAGCATGTGGAGGCCTGGGGACAACTCTGTAGAGTTGCTTATTTTCCTCTGCTTTCACGAAGGTTCTGGTGCTTGAACTCAGGTCATCAGGGTTGGAGAGGAAGCACCTTTACTTGCTGTGTCATCTCGTCAGCTCCTTGTACTAGTCTTTCAAGTTTTCTGAAGGTTTGAAATATATTATTTTTTCTTTTTGTGCTAAAATTAAGTATAGGAATTTCACTCAGAGGAGATCTACCTACATAGACAAAGAATGTCTGAGAAAAAATCTCAATACCGCTCAAATAGTTTCTTGTAACAAGGAATACCTTTTCCCAAGTTCTCCTTTTCACGCGTCTCTTCTCATAGTGACCTCTCTGTAAATATTTGTAATTGCGTTATTTGCTACAGAACATTCTCTCTGAAGGGTAGGATCTTTTAAACACACATTGCTTGGATGATTGCATTTAGATTTTACTCTATCTCTTACCTTCTTTCCCATGCTTATACACACAGGACACCACAGGTTTTCAAAGCTGTAGAACTCCGTTACTTACCTAAGATATTCAGTTGTTTTTCAAGAACGCTGAGATCTTAAATGATTTTCACTTGGACCTTGGAAACTGTTGGCTTCAGAAGGGTCTCTTTTGGTGGCCTCTCCTTTTATTGCTGTGACAAAGGGCATGCTCCAAGAATGACATTTTCTTGGCACTTCCACGTGGATTGATTGTGTTCCATCATGTTCACTGACTTCTAAGTCCCAGAACAAATGTGAGAACTACCAGAGGGATTATAGTAGATGTGACTGTGGAAAGGTTCTGTCGATGGTGAGGTTGTTTCCGTGGGAGTAATTAAGATGTTACTCAGCAGCAGGTGTTTTGGAGTGCACGTTTTCTGTAGCATCTAAAAGTGTGAGTTCCTCTTGTCCTGACTCCAATAGAGAAATGGGTTTGGTTTGGGACGTAAGTTTGGGAGAAGGCCCATTCCATTTTATATCTCAGCACTTTTTGTTCACAAGGCATCTGTCATATGGGAAGAGGTTGAAGTAGGCTGAAGCAGTATAGTGACTACTTTGGCTAAGAAAAATTAATAAAATAGCAAGATGACTGCACAGTAAACCATGTCTCAAAAAAAAAAGCCAAA
>NW_022196904.1:143191459-143210636 GCF_008632895.1 Mastomys coucha
TCAGAAATCCACCTGCCTCTGCCTCCCAAGTGCTGGGATTAAAGGCATGCGCCACCACCGCCTGGCAGATCTAAAGGTTTTTGACAGTGGCCCTGTATATGTGCTGGAACTCACTATGTAGACCAGTCTGTCCTAGAACTCACAGAGCTCTGCCTGGCTTTTTCCTCCTGAGTGCTGGGATTAAAGACCTTTTACCCTAATTACTGGCAACAATTGCTCTCCCTGCCTGGTCAGTAGTACAGAATTGCCTACTGGCTTCTTCTTCCTTTGGCCCCAGCCAGCCTCCAGGCAGCATGGCTCAATTTCCTTCTACGCAGGAAATCTCTGTTTTACTCAGAGTCCAGATCCAGCTGTCACTTCCCAGTTACAATCAGAATTAAATTCAGTAGCTGCAGCAGTCTCCCAGGTGAAAGGTCACCGGATGGAGTCCTTACCTTTGTAGGACTACTGGTTGAAGAGTTTTGATTCAAGATTAGCACAGCTACAGTAACACAAGTATTTACTTTATACCTGTGTGATTCATTGAAGGTGTCTCTTTTGAGATGACAAACCCTCACATCCAACTTAAATAGAATAAGCAAAGACAGGGAGGCACCCTGATGGCTGTTGTATCTCTTTTCTGTGTTATTTCAGTCTCCAACATCATCCTCTTCCCGCTGTTGCAAACCTTAGGGGTAGAAGTGGAATGTTTTGAGAGACATCTTGATACAAAATAAGAGCAGTATTTACTGAGAATTTGGTGTGCCAGGTACTTTTAAGAGAATAAACTGTTAAATTTTAGAGTAGATTTGCTGCAGACTTGCAAGAAACTTACAGAAAGTCCTTGTATATTGCAAGCAAGATCTTACTACTAATGTTTCCATGATACCTTTGTCAGGACCAAGGGGCCACACACTGAAAAGTTATAATTGAGTAAACTCCATGTTCTGTTCAGGTCTCCTTAGTCCTCTTCTACCTCGTAGTCCTCTTCTACCTCGTAGTCCTCTTCTACCTCGTGATCATATCCAGGATACCAGATTACATGTCTTTGAAGCTCTTTGAGGCTCAGAAAAATTTCTCAGACTTCTTTTGCTGGACAGAACCGAAGAGTGCTGGACAGGGATTTTATAGAATGTCTCTAAATCTGAGTTAGTGCCATATTATTTTTTCATAGTTAGACAGAAGTAATGAGCTTTGGGGACAATGATATTGTCGTTCTTATCCAATCATATCAAAGGGCACACACTGTGACCATAGCATATCAATCATGCTACTATTTTTTTTTGTTTTTGTTTTTGTTTTTGTTTTTCGAGACAGGGTTTCTGTGTATAGCCCTGGCTATCCTGGAACTCGCTCTGTAGACCAAGCTGGCCTTGAACTCAGAAATCCACCTGCCTCTGCCTCCCAAGTGCTGGGATTAAAGGCATGTGCCACTACCGCCTGGCTTCATGCTACTAATTTTAACCCCAGACCCAGACAATGTTGATGAGGCTTCTTCAGTTTTTTTTCTTTCTGTGCTGTCATTTTGTATACACCAGAAGGAGATTATCCCTAACTCTCTCCTGTAGAATTGGGAGTCAGACCACATATCCCCGAAGGTGGAGAACCTGAACAAATTATTTAAAATTCTGCACAAGGGCACCCCAAATTTAGTTACATATTCAAATATTTACATCTGCATGGACTCATATAGATCTGTTTACTGCTCTGAGCAATAATCCAACATGTTACATATACTTTGTTGCTTGGGTTGTTTCTACTTTGGTCACGGGAAGCTCTGTAAAGGAGCTACTGGGTCCTTTTGATACACATCAGGTTTTGTTTTTGAGAACTTTCTTGAATTTTGACAAGGCAGTACTTATTTCTACTGTATATGTCTGTTTTAGTACTGCTGCTAGTCATTCTTCAAGAAGAATTTCTTCCTTCCTTCCTTCCTCCTCTTCACCTCTCCAATGATGCTATCGGGAACGGATAGCCAACAGGCCATTTGTGTTTAGACAAGATGGTGCTGATATCAATATTACATATCTGGGAACTAAGAGTTAGCACAAATGGCTGACACCAGATGTCTGGGAAACTCTAAAAGTAAACACTGATGTCTATAAGGGTTTCTGGAAGAATGCCACTTTTGTGTGATTTTTATATAAAGATGGTCTTCAAGTCAGAGGCCAGTGCATCCAGCATGTCTTTGCAAGAGCCTATGTGTTTGTGGGACTGTTTTGCCTGCCTCCTCAGGGCCTATGCGTCCTGGAATCTGTCTTCTGGAGGCTGCCTGTCTACTCCCCTGTATGCTGGCCTTTGTCTGTACTGAGTAAAGTATGACTTATCTAGCAGGAAATCCTTGAGTTCTCTTCACTCTTTGGTTGCCTGTGATCCTTCTCCCTTACTTGCATTATGCTTGTTTAGCAAGTCAGAAACTAAAATAAGAACTAATAGTAACATATCCATACCAAACCACAACAAAAATCAACATCACTATACAACTGTAACTTCTAGGAATACCACTTTTTTTTAATTAGATGTTTTCTTTATTTACATTGCAAATTTTATCCCCTCTGAAAACCCCTCTTTCCCATCCCCCTTCTCCCTGCTCACTAACCCACCCAATCCTGCTTCCCTGTCCTGGCATTCCCCTACACTGGGGCATCAAGCCTTCAAAGGATCAAGGGCCTCTCCTCTCAATGATGTCCTACAAGGCTATCCTCTGCTACATATGCAGCTGGAGCCATGGGTCCCTCCATGTGTATTCTTTGGTTGATGGTTTAGGCTCTGGGAGCTCTGGGGGTACTGGTTGGTTCATATTGTTGTTCCTCTTATGGGGCTGCAAACCCTTTCAGCTCCTTGGGTCCTTTCTCTAGCTCCTCCATTGGGGACTTTGTGCTCAGTCCAATGGATGGCTGTGAACATCCAGTTCTGTATTAGTCAGGCATTTGCAGAGCTTCTCAGGAGACAGCTATATTAGGCTCCTGTCTGTAAGCACTTGTTGGCATCCACAATAGTGTCTGGGTTTGGTAACTGTATATGGGATGGATCCCTAGTTGGGACAGTCACTGGATGGCCTTTCTTTCAGTTTCTGCCCCAAACTTTGTTTCTGTATTTCCTACCACGTGTATTTTGCTCCCTCTTCTAAGAAGGAGTAAAGTATTCACACTGTGGTCTTCCATCTTCTTGAACTTCATGTGGTCTGTGAATCAAATAACCCTATTAAAAATGGGGTACAGAGCTAAACAAAGAATTCTCAACTGAGGAATATTGAATGGTTGGGAAGCACCTAAAGAAATGTTCAAGCCAGGCAGTGGTGGCGCATGACTTTACTCCCAGCACTTGGGAGTTCGAGGCCAGCCTGGTCTACAGAGTGAGTTCCAGGACAGCCTGGGCAATACAGAGAAACCCTGACTTGAAAAACCAAAAACCAAACAACAAACAAAAAACCCCCCAAAACACAACAACAACAACAACAATAACAAAATGTTCAACATCCTTAGTCATCAGGGAAATGCAAATCAAAATAATCCTGAGATTCCACCTCACACCAGTCAGAATGGCTAAGATAAAAAACTCAGGTGACAGCAGATGCTGGCGAGGATGTGGAGAGAGAATCCATTGTTTGTGGGATTGCAAGTTGGTACAGCCACTCTAGAAATCAGTTTGGCAGTTCCTCAGAAAATTGGACATAGTACTACCTGAGGACCCAGCTATACTACTTCTGGGCATATAACCAGAAGATGCTCCAACATGTAATAAGGACACATGTTCCACTGTGTTCATAGCAGCTTCATTTATAATAGCCAGAAGCTGGAAAGAACCCAGATGTCCTTCAACAGAGGAATGGATACAGAAAATGTGGTACATTTACACAATGGAGTACTACTCAGCTATTAAAAATGATTAATTCATGAAGTTCTTAGGCAAATGGATGGAACTAGAAAATATCATCCTGAGTGAGGTAACCTAATCACAAAAGAACACATATGGTATGCACTCACTGATAAGTGGATATTAGCCCAGAAGTTCAGAATACCACTTTTTAACAAATATAAAATTCAAGTTTTATTATTTTATCTTCTTTCCTGTGTATGAATACCTTCTAGGAAGTGATGGTAATGCCCAGATCCCTTCTAGTGACCTAAGGCAGTTTTCTCTACTCAGGGGATTCCTGATGAGTAATGCAGAGTACTGGAAGGAACTGTCAGATCTGAAAGAACCATGTAGGGGAAAATGCAGAAGCTCTCAGTGGGCTCATGACTGGCCAATTAGGTTCACAGGGTGCAAAGACAGTAGGAGCATAGATTGGGTCCATTAACCAATCCAATTAACTTGATGTTTAGAGTTTTTCAAATATCTTATCTTGTCTACCATTACTACCTTAGATTATATCTTCATGATTTGTTTCATAGGGTGATAGAAGAAACCTCTTGGTCTCTTCTGTCTACTCATTGTGGTAGAGCTTTTGATTCCTTTAAAATATGCACCATTATTTTGTTCTTTGAAGCCTTTCAAATACTTTCCACTTTACTCAATGTGAATGTCAAGGGCTTCTCAGTGGTCTAGACTATCAGTTGTAAGCACTTGGTCACACTCTCCCATTATGTTTCTGACCTCAACTAGCACATCTCCTGTTCTTGTTTCGCCTAAGCTGGCTCAGCAGCCTGTGTGCTACTTCTTTTAGGCTTCCATCCTCATGTCAGAGTCTTTGTTTGCCTGAGTTATGGACTAAGATTTGTACCTTACATAAATTGTTTTCTGGGCTCAGCAATGTTAAGACCTCCAATCTACCTTCAGAAAAATGAAAAGATTCATAGCATACTAAATATAATATGTAAATATCATAAGAAAACAAACAGAGCTAAAGTTGATACACTGAACACAGCTGTCCACCTGTCCACATATTTCTTAATCCATATAGAAAGCCTGAAGCACTTTCATAGATTTCTGCTGTTTTTTAGTAAGTCATGCAATTAAGGAATAGAATAAATTGTTTATTTTTAAAGAAGGATCACATGTAGCCCAAGTTGGCCTTGAACTCCTTACATAGCTGAGGCTCATATTGGACTTCTGATCTCCTTTTCGGGGGAGGAGTTTAGACAGAGTCTTTCCACATAGCCCTGGGTAGCTTGGAACTCTATGTAGAGCAGGCTAGCCTCAAACTCAGAGATCTGTTTGCCTCTGCTTCCCTAGGCCTGGGATTAAAGACATGAGCCACCCTGCCCCATTCTACTGAACTTTTGATCTTCTTACCTCCCCCTCCTGAGTGCTGGGATAACAAGCAAATATCACCATACCTGCTAACCCTTAAAATTATTTATACTATTGATTTTTGAATTTATGCATGTTTACATTTTCTTGATTAATTATTCATATTATTTATTATTTAAACATTTAAAAATTCATTTTTATTTATGTGTATTGTGTCTACTTATCAATATGTGCTTAGCTGCTGAGGAGGTATACCGAAGTGGAGGCCTGCTGTCCTGAGGTTCAAAGAATGATCAGGGAGGAACTTTTGCTCAGGATCACAATTGTGGGGTCACGGTCCTGACACCGCTGTGCTAACTCCAAGGCAAATGTTCTCAAGCTCTTCAGTGTGGGCATACCAGTTTAATTTCTGTTGCTGTGTCACACAGGGATAAAATCCACTTAGCAGAGAAAGGACCTTATAATTCTGGTTACAGTCCATAGTAGCAGGGCAGTCCAAATGGCTGGAATGTAAAACAGCCTGCCACATCACATCCACAGTTTAGAGCAGAGAGAAATGAATGCATGCCTGCTCACTTGCTTGCTTGTGCTCAGCTCTACTGCTCCTCCCTGAATGGTGTCACCCACATTGGGCTGGGTCTTCTCATATCAATTAACTTAACTAAGACCAATCTCCTACAACAATAAAACAATGACAACAATGTAAACAATGCATCATTGAGATTCTCTTCCCAGGTGTCAAGTTGAACACTAAAGCTAGCCATTATGTTGGGCTTTAGATGAAAAAGTCTTCAATTGGTAGTAATTTGTAGAAGAAACTTAATTTAGATGTGGTCACTTCATAGATGTTACTATAACTTAATGGAAGACATCATAAATTTCTAGAACCCCTGTGTGTTATGCTCCTAATATGTGTCATAGCTGTCTTCTTGGATCACAATGCTAGAATGTCTGAGTGTCTTTTGATTCAGTTTCTTCTATTTCCTTCAAGGCTATGTTGCAAGAGAAATATCTATCTCCCAGGCTAATAATTTTATTTTTATTTTCTTTTAAATGTAAAATTGATGAGATCAAGTGTATCTTAGTAAAAGCAGAAAAAACTAGTCAGAAATCAGTAGATTGTTTGTATCTGAAATGTTTTCAAAGGTGGTGACAGACAGAAGCTGTTTATCTGTCTGTTCCATCAGAAAAGTCCAAGTCTTTTCCAGAGTCTCCTCAAGGCTAACTTCTGGGTCTTCTCATATCAATGGTCTTCCCTGCTATTATGGACTGTAACTGGAATCTTCTGCTTCCTCAGTGGGTAAGACCACTTGCTGTTCAAGCATGAGAACCCAAGTTTAATTCCCAGCATCTACATGAAAAGCCAGATGTGTGTGTGTGTGTGTGTGAGTGCCTATAACCTTAGCACTGGGGGTGGAGACAGGTGAATTCAGATGGCTATGTAGAGTTTTCTGTTCACTGAAAGACCTCTTTTTCAAGGCGACGAGGCAGGGAGCACTAGAGGAAGACATGTGGCATCGTGATCTGGCCTATGCCATGATGTGCACCTGTGTACTGTTGTTCGTGCTCTCCTGCCCCTGCAAAATTACAAAGGTTTATTTTGATGCTTTGGTACCAAACTTCCAATGCATTAACAATACTCTCTGCATTTGTTTTGCTTTAGTAAAATCTTTTCTTTTCTCTTGGTCAGTTGACATTATTTTCAGAGTCAAAGATTCTGGCTTTCTTCACAGCTTGAAATGAAAGGACTATCTTCAGGTTAACAGTCCCTCGTTAGTTATAATTATTATTAATTGTTCAGGAAGACACGGGGATAAAAAACACATCAGAGATTCAGAAAATTTTCTGGAAGATGATTTATTTTCATTAAAGGGAGAATTCCAAGTTTACACAGAGGGGGAGGAGCAGTGCAGAGACTGTTTTTTTTTTTTTAAACTTCTCCCTATTCTGCTCTCAACTCAATGAATGATAGGGGCTCTCCTTGACTGGGAACCTGTAGATGATATCATGGAGGAGGAAGAAGTGGGGCAGGGGGCTGGTGGCACTCATAAGAGAGTAGTAGGCAGAAAGGTGCAGTTGCCTAGGTCTTAATGTTGCTGTCCCAGTTTTACTTTCTGACTAAAGACAGAAGCTAATTGGAGATCTGCTTTGCTCTTCTGCTGTGTTCTTCCTCCATTTTTACCATCTGCACCATTATCAGATCCATTTGTGTGTCGCTGAGATAAAGCAGTTGCAGATTAAGGTTGCCCTTGGGAATCTCTCCATGTCAAAGGCTGAGATGTCGGTGAACAGTTGCAGTATACATGCACCTGAGGAAGAAGCGTTGACTTATTCCCTAGATAGGAAGAAAAAGAAGAACAAGCTCATTTCTCCACATCCATAATGGTAGTACACTGGGAGACTGGATTAAAGATGTGACTGTATTTAGCTCCAAAGCCATTGTTTATAACCACCATTTTTTTTAAAGCACCCAGAAGGATGGAATTAAATTTTCATCCTAAGCTTCAAGTAAAGACAGCAGAAAACAGTCCAAGATGAACTATTTGCTTAAAAAAAGCCACAGTGTTCCAGATAAATAAGGAGCTGGCACAAGACCAACCCATTCTCTCACCCACCTGTAGCGCCCCAGATGTTCCCTGAAGTTACTTAATTGCATTCCTGGGGTCATGTTTGTTAAAAAGTGGGGATGCATACAGTCCTTCGGTCTCTTCTCACATAGTTTACAATGCTTGGGACTGGGCTTATTCTAGCAACAGAAACACAAGAGCAGAATAGGTCTGAGGAAGTGATGTTCAGTCTGATGGGAAATACCAGGATTTAAATGCACAGATAGCTGTTGGAATCAGTGTTGGTCCAGTGATTTGATTCATCAGAACCTTATCCAGGCCTGCTTCTGAAAGGTTATCAGAAAAGACCAAAAAAAATTTTTTTAACAGTCTGAATGACTTACTAAGAACAGGAGCAGAAGCGTATAACACAAAGAAAATAATTCAAAAAGGCTGATCAGTTGTGAAATAACGTGACTACACAGAGAACGACAAACCTGTAACACAGTTGTAGTGTAGGAGAACGTGGGGTGAATGGAAATTGTTAATTTTTTCGAAGATGGGATTTTCTTGTATAGACCAGGCTTGCTTAGAATTCCCAGAGGTATACTGCCTCTGCCTTTCAAGTGTTGGGATTAAAGGTGTGCACCACCACCACCTGACTAGATTTTTAATTTTTATCAGTCACAGACAATCACTTGCCTTATTAACTCAGTGGTAAATATTTTACTATTACATTTGGTGGTCCTGAGGTATGGTAAAATGTGTTCCATGGGAGCAGGAACGATTACTTCCCTTGAGAACTTGGCCCTCAACCCTGACCGCACGTGTTCAGTAGCAGATGGTGGAGAGTGTTCTGAGAGCTGCGATGGAATCTTGTGGTTCTTGTTCAAAGATGGAGACCAGAAAAGGACGGTGACCTACAGCTCCAAACTCTACGGTCAGGGTTCTGCCTCTTTCCCTCTTTGACTGGAGCTAACATGGTGATGGGATCACAATAATTGAGGGCTATTGAGTAAGCATAGTGGTGAGGGCTGGAGAGATGAAGCTTCAGTGGTGAAAGGTGTACGCTGCTCTTGCAGAGGACTTGAGTTTGTTTCTCAACATCCACACTGGGCAGCTCATAAACACCTTTAATGCTAGTTTCGGGGGATTCAATGCTCTCTTATGGTCTCCATGACCACTCACACAGTATGCATATATACACACACAAGCACACGAATAAATAGTAAAGTAAGCCTTAGTAAAGAATAATGCTTTGCTCTTATAAGCTGTTATTGGTCACCTTGGGGAATTATTGGGAAATACTATGTAAGTAGCCCAGTATGGGTCTAAAATTTCTATCTTCCTGTCTCAGATTCTCAAATATTGGTATTGGCATGTTATACTACCATGCTTAGCATCAAGGAAAATGTAGGCTTGTAGTCATTTTTCTGCCTTGTATATAAAATACATTTAAAATGTTCAAATATATTTAGACAAATGGATGGAACTGGATAAAACTATGCTAAGCAAAATAAACTAGACATAGAAAGATGAGTGTGTCTCGTTCCACCCTTTCATGTATAGAGGGTAAGAAAGTTTGTCTGAAAGTAGAATAGTTATTAATTAAGGTTGAGAAGGGTGTGTGTGTTTGTGTATGTGAAGGGTGGATAAAAGAAGGCTGGACCTAATGCACGCTGCAAGCTTATGTGATACAACATGGAATCCCATTGATAAGTATAATTCATACATGTTAAAGTGAAAATAGGTCACTATAAATTCGATGATATTGCTAGTATATTTACAGTTTAAGAAGAGAGAGAATGATTTGTACAAATTTAAAGATATAATGCATGATAAAAAAGTGAGAAACAATTTCTCTGCAGATAGTTGCTGTTAAGTCTGCATACCTTTTGATTTCTAAGTCAAAAATTATAACTTTGAGGCTGGGCGGTGGTGGTGCACACCTTTAATCCCAGCACTTGGGAGGCAGAGGCAGGTGGATTTCTGAGTTCGAGGCCAGCCTGGTCTACAGAGTGAGTGCCAGGACAGCCAGGGCTATAAAAAAATCATAACTTTGCTGTTTCCCCTTCTATTCTGCTTTTCATACTTTGCCTGACATTCCAGTTTCTTACTATTTTCTCTGAAGAAGCTGCTTGCAACCCTCCATTGCTTGCTCTGACTGGAAAGGCATCTCTCTGTCTCTGTCTCTGTCTCTGTCTCTGTCTCTGTCTCTGTCTCTTTCTCTCTTTCTCTCTTTTGGTTTTTTAGAGACAGGGTTTCTCTGTATAGCCCTGGCTGTCCTGGAACTCACTCTGTAGACCAGGCTGGCCTTGGACTCAGAAATCCGCCTGCCTCTGCCTCCCAAGTGCTGGGATTAAAGACTTGCACCACCACTGCCTGGCAGCTCTGTCTTTTATTCTCATCTGCCTCCATTTTTTCAGCAGGATTTTGTAGCTTGCTTGTCTTGTGGCTTCTCTCCTAAACTCCAGCAAGATGGTATTCAAACTTCCTGAAAAGAAATCAAAACATGCTGGGAGGGAAAAGAAGCTAGTGTTGGGTGGGAGGCATAGGAAGCATAAAAGGCAAGACCACTTCAGACAATAAATGAAGCTACTTTTCTTTTTAAATAATAGTTTTAACTTCTTGTTCATAATACAAAAAACAAAACAACAAAATAAACAAACAAAAATATCCCTTTTCTAGCTATAGACTTTTTGGAGTGCTCTTCGTGTGCAATACATTATAGAAAGTTGGTTTATTCAATTCTTACTCCATCAATTAGGTAAATACCAGTTTAAATTCTATTTATCATTTAAGATTTAGCACAGATCTGCATTTTCTAAAAATTTTTTCTTATTAGATATTTTTTTACATGTCATATGATATCTTCTTTCCTCTATTTTCCCAGTTTCCCCTCCAAAAAAAAAAAAAAAAAAAAAAAAAAAATTAAAAAAAAAAAAGAAAAAAATAAAATTAAAAAAAAAAACCAAAAACCAAAAATGAAAACAAACAAACAAAAACACCCCCTGTTCTCTCTCCATTCCCCCTGCTCACCAACCCACCCTTTCCAGCTTCCTGGCCCTAGTAACAAAAGAAAGAAGAGATAGAAACAAAATGGAAGACATATTGTTTTCTAGCTGCTGTACAAATTCAATCGATGTAGTTTCTCATCTTGCATCACAAGAGCATTTGATAAAAATCTCATTTTGAAGAAACTCTCTTTACATTGATTTTAACATGTGGTAGCCACAGTGCTACAAAATTCAATGGCTTTCAACAAATACACGGAGACTCGTCTTATGCCCAGTGCATTATGGTACTTCTTCTTAATCCCCCCACCCCTCCAGTCCACAACACTCATCTTTGGTTTGTTGTGGGTGAGATGCTCATCTTTGGCCAGAAGTAGTTACAATCTCTAGAAAATGTTGAAAGTCACATTATTAAAACACAACAATGTATCTCAATTGCAACACGTATAACCTTAAACACAGCCAGCAATTTAATTAATGTCTTTATCCATTTTGTTTGCTCTTAAATTTTTTTGAAAAATTATGTTATTAGGTATAGTGTGCAACAAATGGTAAGGTTAATTACTGAAAAATGAGCTTTGGAAGGTAAATATCTTTGGGTGTCGAATGTCTTAGTGTCTTTAGTTTTAAGAGACAAAGGGAAACACAAAGAACATCTTTAAGGCTCTTCCATAGTGTCCCTGTTATATATTCAAATCCCTCAGCGACAGACTTAATGTAAGAGTGGAAAAGGGGATGCTACTGAACAGTAAAGTAGCAGTAGCAGACTGTTGTTTTGATAAAGTTGTTTCAATGGGATTCATTAAAGTGCTATCAAAACACTCAAGTATGCACACTGATGTATTTTGTATGGTGTTCAGAATTCTTCAGAGGCAATAAGAGAAATCTATTTGATTGGTATCTTCTAATTTTTTTTTTACACTGGGCTTCTTTGTAGTGTCCTGGTCCCTTAGTCCCAGACCTATTATGAGAGCTAGGCAGAGGATTACTGTTGGGCAAGAAAGAGAAAATCAACTGGCTACTTCCCCTGGAGGTGATGGAGTGTCAGTGGGAATTATTAATCTGTTGCTAAAGTATACATCTACAAGTAAACACACAGAGACTTATGTGGAAAAAAACCCCATTTTGGTCTGTATCCAATTGAGACATCAAATCCCTTTATTCTTAGCTTAGTAAGCTCTTGGGAAACATGCCAGATATTGTGCCTAAAACCTTTCTAAGGTCTTATTTCATGTTTTCAAATACATAAAATATTGCATATTTGAATATATGCCTGTATATGCATACATATATATACACATATATATATATACATGTATATATATGTGTGTGTGTGTTATGATAGATTTCATAGATGAGGCTGTTAAGAAATGAGAAAAGAGAATTAAACCCTAGGCAGTCTCAGAACTCATTTCCTTAGCAAGTAGAGAGTAGATTTGGCTCTTGAACCTTCATATCTGTCTCTTCAAGTTGTGGTAGAGTATGTTTACAGAGCTACACCTGTCATTTTAGGAGAGCTATATAGACCTAAGTTTATATGCAGATAGAGATAAATTGATACAATTGTTCATACAGTAGCATTTGTTGTTATTGATTCTAGTGCTGTGCTGAATAGAAATAGTAAGAAACAGTGTCTTGCCAATTTTGGGTAGGAATTCTTGGTTATTGTTATTACTAGGGTGATAAAGTCTCACTCTTCCATTCTCAGAGGTCCAGGACTGGGTCATTAGTTCCTCTCTTCCTGTTGCAGTCACTGTGGTGGGCAGCTTTAACTGTCAACTGGGCACAACCTAGAATTCCTTGGGAAGAGAGTCTGAATGAGAGACTGTTTGCACTGGGTTGGACTTTGGGCATTTCTGTGAAGGATTGGCTTAATTAACTGGTGGGGAAGACCTATCCTATTGTGGACAGCACCATTTCTGACCTATATAAGAGTGGAGTAATTGAGCTGAGCATAAGCAAGTAAGCAAGCAAGCATGAGCAGGCATGCATTCATTTCTCTCTGCTCTAGGCAGTGAGGTGGGGTTACAGGCAGTTTGAGGTTTCTCTCATTTTGACTTCCCCACAACGATCCATGAAGTATGATCTGGAGTTGTATACTGAAATGAACCCCTTTCCCTTAAGTGTATTATTTATTTATTTATTTATTTTGGTTTGGATTTTTTTTCACAGATACAGAAATGAAGCTGAAATACAAATTTGCATCAAGAATGAGGTTGTAACTGTGATATTCCCAGTCACGCACATTTTATACCTTGGGCTATTTTAAAAAACACACTTATTGATTATTTATTTATATATATGTATGTACATCTGTTGGAGTATATGTGCTTCACAGGTGTACAGGTGCCTGAGGCAGCAAGAGATGTTGACATTTCCAGAGTGGGAATTACAAGTAGTAATTTGTAATTATTTTGGGTGCTGGGAATCAAACTCAGGTCCTTTAGAAGAGCAGTATGTGCTCTTAATCATTGGTACATCTCTCCAGTGCTCTCCTGGACTATTTTTGTGGGAAGAGTGACGAAGTATTTTGTGTATTGTGGTGGAAAATCCATTGAATATTGGAAACCATGTTTAATGGTCTATTTTAGTTGGATCTTGGAATATGTGGACAGTTCATGCCTGGCTCATAGAGCATTTACAGAGCAGTAGAGAGTCTATCAGAAACAGGGTTAAGGGCTATTTGAATGATACTTTGGATAAGAATTTTTGTGTGCTGACCTGACTGAGACTGAAGAAGATCATTGATATGACATGACCTGTACTGCACAAGCTACTGGGAGCCCAAAAAACAAGCTTCAGATGCTGGTCCCTGAGCTACAGGTCTTGATATTTGTCTTTCCAGATTTTGTTTTGTTTTGTTTTCATTGTTCCTTGTGATATTCTGCATTTCCACTTTTGGAATAAGAATGTTACTCTGTGACATCATATGTTGGAATTATATAAACTTTAAAATTTTATATGACCCACAGTTAAGAGGGCTTTTAAAGTTGGACTATATTTTGCCTTATGGAAAAAAAAAAACCTCTGAAACCTTGGGGACAAGCAGTTGAAGGTTGTTGTTCAAAAGTAATGTGTTTGTGTGTCAAGTTTGACAAATAGTGGAGTGTGATTCTTAGTTTTAATTGTCAACTTGACACAATCTGAATTGCTTTGGAAAATGGTCTCAATCAATGGTTGTCTACATTAGGTTGGCTTGTGGTTATGTCTTTGGGGGACTGTCTTATTAAGTTACTTAATGTGGGAAGACCAGGACCACTGTGGGTGGTACCATGCCCTAGGCTGGGAATCCTGACCTTTATAAGAGTGGGAAGATTGGGCTGAGTACAGGTAAGCAAGCGACTGAGCAGGCATGAATTGATTTTTCTCTGCTTTTGGCTATGAAAGTGCCATGTTAAGCTGTTTGAAATTCCTTGTTTGACTTCCTCAAAATTGTGGACGGTAACCTGTAATTTTAAGCTGAAACAAACCCATTTCTTTTAAGTTTTTCAGGCTGCATTATCACAGCAACAGAAATGAAAATAGAACATTAATCACATCCTATATTAAATGAAAAAAAAAACCAGATACAAAAAGGGGAATATGACAAATGCAGGGTAGAGACAAACTTATTTCTCAAAAATGCTCTAAAAGTTAAGTAATAATTTCACAAAATGTAGAAGCTTTCAACTTAACTTGTCCTATTGCTGTATTAACCCCCTCCCCTCCCAAAACAAAAACAATTTAAAGAAGGTATTTATTTTGTTACACACTTTGAGGACAGAATCCAAGGTGGAGAAGTCATGGCAGCAAAAGCATATAGAAAATGTAAAACCTAGTTTTCACTGAAAAGCAAAATGGCACTAACTAGTATTTATCACATACTTTAAGATGCTAGGTATGAGACAGTGAGTTAGATAGCCTTGACCTGATATCATTGAAACTTCAGGGGTGAAGATACAAGTGTCTGCTAAAATAAATAAGATTGAGGAGTATTTCAGAATATAAAAATAGAGCAGAGTATGGATAGAAAGTAACTTAGAAGTAAGCTAATATTCCTGAAAGTAGAGTTAAAAAAAAAAAAGTGAATCTTGGTAGGAATGTGGCTCCTCTGAGTGGGGTGGGACTTATGTGGAAAGAATACATAGTGAGATTGTATGAAGGAATCAAGACACAATTATGAGAACTGTCTTAAGCTGCTTTTCTACTGCTCTGATAAGACACCATGGCCATGGTAGAGTTTCAGAGGGTTAGAGCTCATGACCATCATAGTGGGGAGGCAGTAGCCAGACAAGCATGGTATTAGAGTTGTAGATCACATGTTGATCCACAAGCATGAAGCAGAGAGAGATAACTGGGAATGGCAGAAGCTTTTGAAACCAACTTAAAGCCCACCACTAGTGAAACATGTCCTCCAACAAGGCCACTTCTCCTAATCCTCCTCAAACATTTTCACCAGCTGGGGACCAACCATTCAAACATATGAGCCTATGAGGGCCACTCTCATTCAAGCCACCACATGGACATTCTGTACATTGGGGGTAAAACTGAGGGTTTCACACATGCTAGGTAAGCGCTCTATGGCTGAGCTTACAATTTGTTCGGTATGTTTAATGTTCCTTGTACATGATTTCAAGACTGAGTAGTTAACATTGGTGGAGCCCCATGAAATGTTCTCTTTCCAGGTTAGCACACCTATTGGTGTTGTACTTGTTCAGGTCTGGTTTAGTCAGCCACACTGTTGAGGCACCATGGGTGCAGCATTTCTAGGAGACACAGTCTTACAGCAGATTTCCTCTCTTGAGATGTCCCCTGAGCCTTTGGCGCAGTTGTGTTGAAGGTTCTATGCAAGCATCCAAGGAAGTGAAGAAACCAGTAATCCTACCTTACAGTGATACCTATGATACACAACAAAGACAAGGTGGTAAGAAAGACAAGGGTAGTAAGAAAGCCCTAAGAGTGCAGTAGTGGCACAGTTATCTTGGCAGTAACCAACGGCTGTCTAATTGGACTTACAGTCTATTCAATAGGAAGGAAATCAAGTCTGGCACTAGAGTTTACCCAGATTCTCGGGACTAGTGAGGTCATGGATCTTAGAGGGGAAATATCTATTTCTACTTTACTAAACACTTTTACTTCCTAAAAGTAGTTTTACTGACCCAGACTTATGAATTGAAAATAATTTTTCTCAGCATCTGAAGATAACATTATGTTGATGCTTTAAAAATCATTTCTGTGTTGTTTCACAGATTAAGCTGCTATGAACATAGTGGAGCACGTGCCCCTGTGGCATGGTGGGGCATCTTTTGCGTATATGTCCAAGAGTGGTATAGCTGGGTCTTCAGGTAGATCTATTTCCAACTTTCTGAGGAACCACCAGATTCACTTCCAGAGTGTTTGTACCAGTTTGCAATCCCACCAGCAATGGAGGAGTGCTCCTCTTTCTTCACATCCTCACTAACATGTGCTGTCACCTGTGTTTCTATGATTTTTTTATTTTTATAATTTTCAAATTAATTAGTAATGTTTATTTCCTTCAATGTTTATATTTTGATATTTAAAATATATTAATTTTATGGATTTTTCAAAGTAAAAATGTAGGTATTAGTATTTAAAAACTTATTTTTATCTTCCCCCTTCCCTGCAAGACAGGGTTTCTCTGTGTATCCTTGCATTTCCTGGGACTTGATCTGTAAATAAGACTGGTCTTAACTCAGAGATCCTCCTGTCTCTGCCTCCTCTGCTGGGATTAAAGACATGCACCACCACAGCCTGGATAAAAACATGTTATTCTTCTAAAAAATTCTTTATTTTTGTTTCATGTGTATTGATGCTTTTCCTTGCATGTATGTCTATACACCATGTGCATGCTTGGTGTCTGTGGAGGACAGAAGGGAGAGTCAGGTTTCTTGGAATTGGGGTTATAGAAGATACAAATTTTAAATCATTACTCATTGAAGTGAGATAGATCTTTTGAATAAGAAGTCCTAGTTGTAGACCTGTCTAGAGAATCCAGTAGAAGTCTGTTGTGAACTTATTTGGGTCTGGTTTTTTTTTTGTTGCTGTTGAGAAGCTTTTATTAGGTTTTTTATCTTCTTTGTCCTGGGTCTGTTTAGGCTGTTGAGCTCTTCTTGGTTTAACTTTGTCCTGGGTCTGATTAGGCTGTTGAGCTCTTCTTGGTTTAACTTTGGGGGTTTGGATGAATCTAGAAATTTATCCATTTTGTTTATATTTTCAATTTAGTGCAATATAGTATACTTTTATAATATTCTAAATTTCATTGATGTCTGTTGTAATGGTTCCCTGTTCATTTTTGCTTCTGTTAATGTGAGTCCTTTTTTCCTTTTGGTCATTTGGATAAAAGTTGCATTTTGTTTATCTTCTCTTAGATTCATTCATTCTTTGTATTGTTTTCTTTGTTTCTATTTCATTAATTTCCATTTTTGTTATTATTATCTTTCCAATCTTCTGGATTTGGGTTTGTTTTGTTTTTGCCTTTCCAAATTCTTGAGTTGCACCATTAAGTCATTTATTTATACCCTTTCTGATTTTTAAAATTTATTCTTATTTTATGTACATTGGTGTTTTGCCTGTATGTATGTCTGTGTGATGGTGCCAGATATTGTAGTTACAGACAGTTGTGAGCTGCCACGTGGGTGCTGGAAATTGAATTTGGGTCCTCTGGAAGAGTATGCAGTGAGCTTAACTGCTGAGTTATTTCTCTAGCTCCCTTTTCTTATTTTTAAATGAAATGTTTAGAGCTGCACATTCCCTCTTAGAACTGCTTTTAATGTGTCTCTGAGGTTTTGTTTCATTGTTTTCACTTTCCTTTATTCCCAAGAAAATTTTAATTTCTTCTTTCCTTGCCCCATTCATAATTCAGAAATGTGTTGTTTAATCTCTATGAGTTTTTACATTTACTAGAGATTCATCTACTGTTGATTTTAAGTTTTATGTTATTGTGATCAGACAAGTCACATGGTGTTACTTCATTTTTTCTGAATTTGTAAGATTTGTTTTGTGTATTCTTTGATGCTTTATTGGAAGACTCTGTACATAGTCACAACATAGGATGATTAGAACTTGGAATGAATGAGTTTTGAGAAGCCCCAATTTGTGTTGGATTTTTTGCATCCATCTTTTGATTGTGACATTGTAAAGATGCAAGGGAAACTCAGAAAGGTAAAACTGCAGACACCTTGATTAAATCACCAGAGCCCTTTTGGTTTCAGCAAAAAAAAAAAAAATCTGTTCAAAATATAAAGTTAATACATGGAAGTTCTCTGAAACTCAGATTTTAGTGTCTATAAATAAAGCCTCATTGGCTCACACATAAAAATAAAGTTAGATTAAGTAATTGAAGCTATACTGGTGTTTGGCTCACATCTGCAACCTTAGCACTTGGTAGCAAGTACAAGAGGGTTGTTGTGTCTGAGGATACCCTGGGATACATAGTGAGTATCCAGCTAGCCTGGGCAATAGAATAAAATCCCATGTCAAAAAATAAAACCAAAGGAATAAAACAAATGCTAAAGACTTAATAGACTTTGGAACCATATTCTAATTTGTTTATTTCTTTCAACCTCATAGACATCTGCGAGATTTATTAACAGTCTCAGTTGTTAAGGCATGATTCCAAATTCTGAAAAAAATGGAGAATAAGAACTATCAATTTGACAACTTTTTGGTGTTTTAATATATCAGAATGAAGGAAAGGAGAAGGAAGCATAGCAAATTGTTTTTTTTTTCTTTTTAATGTTAGAAACATTTAAGGTGCCAACAGGCAGAAGTTACTTCTCTATTCAATGATATGGTCCAAGTCTTTTCCTGAGTCTCCCCATGGCTGACTTCATTTCCTGGTTCCTCAGAGTATAGATCAAGGGGTTGAGCAGAGGGGAGATGACAGTGAAGGTGACAGAGATGGCTTTATCTGTGGGGAGGGCAGTGAAGGGCCTGGTGTAGACATAGATGCAGGGCACAAAATGCAGGGTGATCACAGTGATGTGGGAGGTGCAGGTGGAGATGGCTTTCTTCCTGCTGTCTCCTGACTGAGACTTCAGCAATGATAATATGATCACGTAGGACACCAGGAGCAAGAAAAACCACAGCGTGGTCAGCATTCCACTATTGGAAATCATCAGCAGCTCAAGAACAAAGATATCTGTGCAGGCAAGTTTGATGACCTGGGGGACATCACAGTAGAAAGTGTCAAGAACATTAGGTCCACAGAACGGAAGTGTCAGTAAGAGAGAAATCTGCACTATAGAGTGAGCAAAGCCTCCCGCCCAGGATGCTGCTATCAACCCAAAGCAACGGCTTCTGCTCATGATGGTCACATAGTGCAGGGGCTTAGAGATGGCCACATATCGATCTAGAGCCATCACAGATAGAGAACACACATCCACTCCCCCAATAAGGTGGAAGAAGAACATCTGAGTGAGACAGCCATCGAAAGAGATGGTC
>NW_022196904.1:143211109-143213648 GCF_008632895.1 Mastomys coucha
GCCAAGGAAGATAAGTTCTTTGACCCTGGTGTAATTTTCCATCTCATTAAATCTCCCTCTTTCTTTGCTTTTTTGTTTTGTTTTTGTTTTTGTTTTATGCCTTGGGTTATTTCTCTTGTCTTCCTAAGATCCTAGGGTAAAATTCAGAAGCTCCTCATTATGGCTCTAGTACCTGAAATTGATCAAGTTGTCCAGTTTCTAAATATTGAAGTTAATTAGATAATCAAATAAAATTGCACATAGAAAATGGTTCAATAATTTTTTCCCTAGAGAGCAACATTAGAAAAGAAAACTCATTAAGTAGCGACACTTAGGTAGACTAAATAAACAAAAATTTTTACCATGGTTTTCATTTTGCTGCTTTTGGTATCAAACTTTCTATGGTTTCAGTAAACTATATTTTCTGTTTGTTTTGCTCAAATGAAATCTTTTAAATTCTCTTTATCAGTTATGCTACTTGAGGGTCAAAGATTCTGACTTTCCTAAGAACATAAAGTAGAAGGAAAAAATTTTCTTTTTTTTTTTTTTCCTCAGGGTTAGGGTTGATAGGGTTAGGGCTAGGGTTGATAGGGTTAGGGTTAGGGTTGATATGGTTAGGGTTAGGGTTGATAGGGTTAGGGTTAGGGTTGATAGGGTTAGGGTTAGGGTTGATGGGGTTAGGGTTAGGGATAGGGCTTGGTTTAGGAAAGCAAGTAATTAGACAGCAGTGTCTAATTTTGATTTATTAAACTTCATCAGACTTAGCACCTGTCACAATTAACATCAAAGAAGATTAATAACCTTCATGTCTACCAACTTTCAAGAAATAAATTAATTAGAAGGAAAAATTTTCAAGTTAACTGTCTCTAATTTCTTATTCTTTGTATCAGTTGTACACGGAGACTCTTGGGTGTGAGTACATGGAGATTTAGGGATTCTTCTGAAAGTTGATTTGTTTTTCCACTAAAGGCAGAGTTCAGGTGCTTAGTGAGAGAGGCAGTGCTGAGCCCACAGTGGTGAGACAGATACTGGACCAATAGTTTTACCACCTCTTATTCTGTTAGCAACACGTGAATGATGGGACTCTGAACTGTGAATGTCAACAATATCAGTTTGATCAAGCAGGGCAGAGAAGAAAACTCTGTGTGTGTGTGTGTTTGTGTATGTGTGTATGTGTGTGTATATATGTGTGTATGAGGTAGTGGTATATATATGTGTGAATGTATATGTGTGTATGAGGTAGTGGTGTGTATGTTTGTGTTTGTTTGTGTGTGATGTGTGTGTATGTGTGTAGGAGGTAGTGGTATATGTTTGTGTGTAGGAGGTAGTGGTATGTGTGTGTGTGTGTGCGTGTGTGTGTGTGTGTGTGTGTGTATGTACGAGACTTATGTGAGATGCCATAAGACTGAAAAAGGATGAGGCTTTATGGTTTGAATACATGTTCCCAATGTTAGCCTGTGTCACAACATAGGAGTCAACGAGAAATCTACTCTCCTCCCCTCTGTTCCTGCTTCCCCTCTCCAGTCTGTGTCATGATCAGATCCATTGTTAGGTTTTGGAGAAAGCAGTTGGAGTGACATGGTGGCTTCGAGGGTCTAGTTACCTCAAGTGATAAGGTGTCTTGTGAATGGTTCTTTTATGAATTCTTGTGAATAAGCAGTTTTTGCTTAGTCCTAGGAGATGAAAAGTGGGACTACTACAAAATCACAGCAATTTGTATGTCGAGAATCTGAGCTTTAATTGTAATTCTATTTAGCTTCAAAGCCGTTCTATTTATTGCAACAACCACTCTTTAATCATCCAGTAAGTTGGAGTTATTTCTTCATTTTAATTTTAGTGTAAAGATACCAGAAACATGCTTCAGGACTGGTTATTTCTTAGGAAAGTCATGATGTTTCCACATAAACTTGGATACATCATAGAGCCTTCCACTCTCTCACACATCTGCAGCAGCCCAAGACTGTGCAGCAAAAACTGATGTTCAAAAAACAGATCCAGATTTCTTCAAATTAGATTTGATTGTATTTGTGACGCTAAGTTTATTAGGAATTTCAAAAGTATACATGTAATCAATGAGTCCTTCAGTACTTTTTCACACATTGGTTATGGTCCTTATAGTACAATTGGGACTGGATTTAACGCTAGCTACATTGCACAAAAGTGTAGCAAAGGTCTTATTCTGGAGTAATATTCATTCTCATGAAAATACAAACATTTAGTGTGAGAACAGTTGTGGGGATCAAACAATTATATGCTAGTGTCATGGAAGCACAACAGGCCTCTATTAGGGTGGTTATAGGAAACTTTAAGCTTTAACAGAGGAGACAAAAATTTGTCACTGTCAGGATAAATTCCAACATCAGAGGCAGGGACATAATAACAAACGGTGGTGAAATGGCACAGCCATACAGACATCACAGAAAAATGGAGTGCAGTGGACTAGTGGAGGGGTGTGTGGAGTTTTGACAGGAGGCTGTTTTTAGTAATGCCACTCCTTGCCTCATTACTTCATCAATAAATGTTTCACTATTGAATTTCATGGTTCTCAGGTAGTGTTAAT
>NW_022196904.1:143214409-143223467 GCF_008632895.1 Mastomys coucha
TGGTGCAATTTTAAGGGGAGTCATTAAAATATTAAAACATGCATATATAGAAATTTACAATTTTTGACGTGTCTTGGCTGCTGTCCAAATACTTTAGTGACAGTACAAGAAATCTATTTGGTTTGTATCTCTAACATTTTGCATTGGGCCTCTGTGTCATGTCCTGGTCCCTTAGTCTCAGGCTTATTATTAAAGCTAAACAAAGTTGGGCAAGAAAATAGAAATCAACTGGCTAGTTGAACTGCTAATGGTGGAGTTTCAGTGGGAATTATTAAATTGTTGTCAACAGATACACCCATTTATAAACAGAGATCATTATGCAAAAAAAAAAAAAAAAGCCCAACATTTTTATTCAGGTTGTCAAGACAGAAATTGAATGGCCTTATTCTAAAGTTAAGCAGCTCTTTGATATAGTATGCCAGTCTAAGCGTTTAATACATTTTCAGGGTTTCACTTATGTCTTTAGAAGTAGAAAAGATCATCTATCTGAATGTCTACATCTCAGTTTTTTAAAAAAAGTATATGTTTTATGTGCATTGGTGTTTTGCCTCCATGTATATCTATGTGAGGGTGCTAGATGCCCTGAGATTAGAGTTACACACTAGTCACACAAGCCACCACTTGGATGAGGGTATTGAAACTGGGTCAATTCTGGTGTTCTTAACCACTGAGCCATCTCTATAGTCCTCAAATGCCCACATTTCTTACATGGATAAAGTCAAGAAGTTAGAAAAGCAGAACTGGACCTCAAGTAGTTTCACACTACTTAGATTCCTTATGAAGTAGGGAATACTATGGCTCTTGAGCCTGGATGTCCACCTCCTCTGAATCCATTAAGTATCCATTGAGGATACTTAGAAAGGCACAGCTACCAACTCTTTCCATCAATGCCATATAAATCCACCCATTTGGAGGGAGGTAGATAGAGCTAAGTTTGTAATTGGTAACACGGGGAGCATTGGTACAACTGAACACAAAACTATACTGGCATCGCCTTCATGTACTGCTCTACAGAACTGGATGGTAAGATCCAGTGTCCTGGAACACAGTCGAAATATGAATCTTTGGTTGTTTCTCTTTAAAGGCTGTGAAGTCTGCTTCCCCATAGTGATCTGGGGTAAGTGACTCTTAGTCCTACTTTTCCTGTCTCTGTCATCATGTGGCAACTCAAATGAAAAGCGGCAGATACAAAGAGAAGGAAAGGAGCAATACATGGTAGAGATAACTGACCTTGGCCAAAAGCACATTTTAGTCAATTACTATTCTCACAAAGTATGAAAGCTGTCTACTTACTTATCTTATTGTTGTGTCAAAATGCCTGTCAAAAAGAAGTTAAAGGATGGATTTGTTTTAGCTTAGACTAGTAGGGTACAGTACAACTTAGGGAAGTCATGGTAGTCAGGAGCATGCATAAAGTGTAAAAATCGAGACTGGAGAGATATCTCAGCAGGCAAGACCACTGGGTGTTCTTCCAGGACATGGGTGTGAATCCCAGAACCCACTGAGAGGCTGATGTATAACTTCAGTCCTTGGGGATCCAATGCTTTTTTTTTTTGATGTCTGTGGACACCACACAGGCAGAGGATGCAGAGACATACATGTAGGCAAATATTCTATATAACAAACAAACAAGCAAATAAATAAATAAATAAATAAATAAATAAATAAATACATAGATAAGTAGAATTTTTGGGGCTAGAGAGATGGCTCAGATGTTGAGAGCACATACCACTCTTCCAGAGGACCTGAGTTCAATTCCTAGCACCCATGTTAGGTGATTCATAATCACCTGTAACTCCAGTTGCATGGAGAGTCAACTGCTCTGGTCTCTGCAGGCACCTTCACTCATGTACATACATGAATACACATAATTCAAAGCAATAACAATGTTCATTTTAGAGTATAACATGTTTTTGTCTTGGTTGAATAAAGGCCAACTCTTTTTTTCATGTGTGGCTGCTGGGAATTGAATTCAGGACCTCTGCCAGCCCTGCTCACTCAGGCTCTGCTCGCTCAGGCTCTGCTCACTCAGGCTCTGCTCGCTCTGGAGTAATTCACTGTAGCTGTCTTCAGACACACCAGAAGAGGGCATCAGATCTCATAACGGGTGGTTGTGAGCCACCATGTGGTTGCTGGGATCCGAACTCATGACCTTTGGAAGAGCAGTCAGTGCTCTCACCCGCTGAGCCATCTCGCCAGCCCAAAGCCCAAACTGATATGTGATCAGTTATATCACATATAACTGGTAAATGAGAATATTGGTGTTCTACTGTCATAGATACTATATTAATTTCTTATGGTGATTATAGCTGTTCTTGTTTTATATTATCACATGGTCTTTTTAAATTTAAATTTTATTTTACTTTATTTACTTGTGACAGGGTCTGACTATGTAGCTCTGGCTGTCTCGAAATGTGCTATGTAATGGGGCTGGCCTGGAACTCACAGATATCTAACTGCCTCTCCTTCCAGAGTACTATGATTAAAGATGTGCATCTTTTGCCCCTCTCCCCCTCACTTGCTCCTTGCCACTTGTGGCTGGAGGGAAGATTGACCCTGAGGTTATGAGAACAGGAGAACTGGTTCTACCCCTCGCTGGCTGCAGCACTCAGGAGAGCAGGTTCTGCACCTTACCTGAGCAGCACAGTAGAGCTGGTCCTGGTGGCATGGGAGTGGGTGGGTTGGCCTTGTGGGCATGAAATTGGAAGAACTGGCTGCGGAACTGGGGAGCTAACAGGGGAAGAGCTGTAGAGCTTGCCCTGGTGGTGAGTATTTGGGAGAATTGGCAGGCTGACCAACTTAGCTACCATCCAGGCCCAGAACCAGAGCTTTGAGTTGCCCCATTCCAACATTTACCCCATCTATGAACTGCTAGAGCTCATGAAAGAGCCAGGCCTTCAGATCTAAAGCTGCAGGATCTACATGACACAGGGAAACAACAGCATATCCAAGAGAACTCCAAGTGAGGATCCAGTATTGATAGTGTAGCAGAAGCCAGAGGCTTTGAAACAGACTCATTACAAAGAACATTTGCAAGAAAAGATGTGTGGACAAAAGGGTAGACCGGGTGACACACTGTGACACAGTACAGCTTTCATCTTCCATCTTTTTTGTTGTTGGTAGGGAGAGTTTGCAAGGGCAGAGGACAGGTACACAGGATGGGGAGATGAGTGGCATTGGGTTTCATGATGTGAAATTTACAAAGAATCAATAAAAAGTTAAAAAAGAAAGATGTGCATCATTGTGCCCGGCCTGTCTCTTTATTAATTAAGCATATAGTTTGACAGTTTAATAATATACATAATGTATTATGATTATAATCACCTACTCCCTCTTATCCCCCTCCCACTCTAGTCAACCCCACCAACCAAGTCCATTTTCCACATTCATGTCCTTTTGCTTCCCTTTGTGACCCACCGAGTTTAACTATGTCTTTGTGCATGATCATGGATGTAAACTATCTGTTAGAGCCTGTTGGGCTCACCAGGATTCACATAAACAAAGACAGTGACTTCCTCTCCTTCCAGCATCCATAGTAGCCAATAGTTTCCCAGGGAGGGGTAATGGCCCATGACCCCAACCTCATCCATTCCATTTTATGACTGGATGTTGACAGCCTCAATCATGTTCCAGCCCTGTAACTGTAACAGCATTTTCTGTCAGCTTATGATTGCAATTGCTGTGTGATATTTAGAAGGTAACAATTTTGCAGTCTGTCTTCTGGCTTTTACCTTCTTTCTGCTTTGTTTTTTGGGATGTTGCCTGAGCCTTAAAGGGTGGTGTAAATGACCCGTTTAGGTCTGAGAACACAACTGCCACTTATTCTCAGAATTCCAAGCAATTGTCAATTTCTGCCTTCAGTGCTATTGTCAACAAAGGCATGCTTCTCTGGTCATAGTTAAAGTAGCATTGGCCTATGGATATAAACATTAATATTTAGCAGGAAGTTTAACAACATGCCAAATTAGCAGAATGTTAGTGGTAATTCCTACTCCTGTGGCCTATGATAAACCAACCTTGGATTTTAACCAGGTTTACAATGCCATGTGGGAAGTCTTCCTATTCAAGCTGAGTGGTCAGTTATCTCCATAACAGTCATGGCAGTGCTATACACAGACGTGGGCACTTCCTGCCTGGCAGGTTAGCATCTTAGGTCACAGGCGTCAAAGCTGTATAAGATTGTTAATAACATGTCTCCTCCAGAAGCTGTCATGGCATTTTCTCATATTATGTACAGTAGGCAGCAGGAAATAACATTGCAGTTCAGTTACAGCTTGACTTCATTATGTCCTGTAATCCAGGTACATTTTGTCTACAGCAATAGGATCTTGCCATGTAGTTGAAGTGGCCAAACAAGGGCAATGGTGATGTCCTGTGTTATTTTGGGAACTGCTGAAGCCTTTCTGAGTTAAGTCAGGGGGAGCCACTCTGCAGTTGGTAGTACAGTGTTCATTTGGTCACCCGTGGCTTCTGGAATTGGCTTTATTTACCCATGTAGGGATCCTCTGTTCAAACTTAAAATATATTCTAAAACTAGGTTTTAGATGTGCATGTATTTACATATGCCCTCTTGCATGCTTAGTGTTGGTTATTTTCCACCCTAGCTTTTCCTTCATCCCCTCATCCTCTTCTCCATTTAAGTCTCATTAGCCCAGGATTACCCCTTCCAATTGCATTTCTTTTTTTTTTATTTTTTTATTTTTTTCCCAATTGCATTTCTATTGTCTATTTGCTTTTAGGTTGCTTTCTCTCTATTTTCCAAAGCTATATCTTTTTTAAGCTATAGATACATTCCCGGTTAAACACAAGAATAAATTAAAGCACACATATGAAAGAGAGTGATTGCATGTGCTCTTTGTCTTTCTGGGCCTGGGTTACTCATTCTGTATAATTTTTTTCCAGTTCTCTCCATTTTCCTGCACATTTCATTGTCTTTTCTACAGTTGAATGAAGTCCCAGTGTGTAAATGTATTACATTTGCATTATCCATTCATCATTCAGAAGATATCTACCTTGAGTCCATTTCCTGGCCAGAGGCAGCAATGAACATGGATGTGTAGGTGTCTCTGTTGTCAGGTAGAGAGAACGTGTCTGGGAGTGGTACACTTGGGTCATAATGCAGATCTATGTTTAGGTTTTTGAGGAGCCTCCACACTGATTTCCAGAGTGATGGCACCAGTTTTCAACCCTCCCAGAAGGGAGGGAGGGCTTCCCTTTCTCTACATTAGGTTTCAGCAGTTGCCACTAGATTACTTAGTAAAGGGTGTTCTTACTGTGGTGAGATGGACTTCCACAGTAGTTTTTATTCACCGTTCCCTGCTGGTTAGTAATGTTGAACAGTGTTTATTTAAAGTATTTATTGGACATTTATACATTTTTATTATTTCACTGGAGTATTTGTTTCCTCCATCCTTCCTTCCTTTCATCCTTCCTTCTTTCCTTCCTTCCTTCCTTTCTTATTTTCAGTTGTTTCAAAAACAGTTCTTTTCATGTAGCTCTCGCTATCCTGGAGCTCACCATATAAAGCAGACTGACTTTGAACTCACAGAGAATTATTTTTCTCTGCTTCTCAAGTTTTCAGATTAAAGGCATATACCATCTGCCAGGACACATTTGGCCATGTGCAAGAACTGTCATGACATGGTTCTTGCCCCTGGAACAGAGCCAGCAGGGTGTGGGCCTCCATGAATGTTGATAGTTTCTGTGGGTGCAAGGTTTGTTTGTATAATAGTGTATATATTTTCATGTTCCTCCTTTGAGGAATGCCCTTCCTGCCAAGGTTAATGGCTACATGATAATCAGAGAGAGCATGAGTCTGGGAGGTGAGGGTGTAACCATGTCTCAGCAAAATGGCAAAACACTGACCTTCAGAGCAGAGCCCTTGAGATTGTGGGAAGAATGCTGAAAACATGATTTCGAATATATATATATATATATATATACATATATATATGTATATATATATTTCAAATTATATATATATATATATATATATAAAATTTCTCTCTGCGACACCTCAGATGGGTATTTTGTACCCCCTTCTAAGAAGGAATGAAGCAGCCACACTTGGGTCTTCCTTCTTCTTGAGTTTCTTGTGGTTTGTGGATTGTATTTTGGGTATTCTGAGCTTCTGGGCTAAAATCCACTTATCAGAGGGTGCATGCCATGTGTGTTCTTTTGTGATTGGGTTACCTCACTCAGGATGATATTCTCCAGATCCATCCATTTCCCTAAGAATTTTATAAATTCATTGCTTTTAATAGGTGAGTAGTACTCCATTGTGTAGATGTACCACATTTTCTGTATCCATTTTGCTGTTGAGGGACATTTGGGATGTTTCTAGTTTCTGGCTGTTAAAAATAAGGCTGCTATGAACATGGTGGAGCATGTGTCCTTGTTATAAGTGGGAGCCTCTTCTGGGTATATGCCCAGGAGTGGTATAACTGGGCCCTTTTGTAGTACTATGTCCAATTTCCTAAGGAACTGCCAAACTGATTTCCAGAGTGGTTGTAGCAGCTTGCAGTCCCACCAGCAATGAAGGAGTGTTCCTCTCCCTCCACAACCTCGCCAGCATCTGCTGTAGCCTGAGTCTTTTTTTTTAAATGTTAATCATTTTTTATTAGTTATTTACATGTCATATGGTTTCTCCTTTCCCAGTTTCCCCTCCAAAAACAAACAAGCAAACAAAAACAACAAGAACGAACCCCTGTTGCCTCCCACCTCCCCATGCTTGCCACACTACCCTCTCCCACTTATTGGCCCTGGCATTCCCCTACACTGGGGCACAGAATCCTCACGGGGCCAAGGGCCTCTCCTCCCATTGATGATCGACTTTGCAATCCTCTACTATACACATGGTGCCAGAACAATCAGTCTCACTATGTATAGTTCTTGGTTGGTGATTGAGTTCCTGGGAGCTCTGAGGATGCTAGTTAGTTCACATTGTTGTTCACCCTAAGGGGTGCAAACCCTTCAGCTCCTTTGGTCCTTTCTCTAACTCCATCATTAGGGACCCTGTACTCAGTTCAATGGATCGCTGTGAGTCTCTATATCTGTATTAGTCAGGTACTGTCAGAGCCTCTCAGGAGATAGCTATATCAGGCTGGCTTGTCCTTCCTTCAGTCTCTGCTCCATAGTTAGTCTCTGCAACTCCTTCCATGGGTATTTTGTACCCCCTTTTAAGAAGGAATTAAATGACAAAATTTTGGTCTTCCTTCTTCTTGAGTTTCTTGTTGTTTGTGGGTTGTTCTTCCTGTATTCAGAACTTCTGGGCTAATATCCGTTTATCAGAGAGTGCACACCATGTGTGTTCTTTTGTGATTGAGTTAGCTCACTCAGGATGATATTCTCCAGATCCATCCATCTCTTTAAGAATTTCATAAATTCATTGTTTCTAATAGCTGAGTAGTACTCCATTGTGTAGATGTACCACAATTTCTGTATCCATTCCTCTGTTGAGGGATAGCTGGGTTGTTTCCAGTTTCTGGCTATTATAAATAAGGCTGCTATGAACATGGTGGAGCATGTGTCCTTATTACATGTTGGAGCATCTTCTGGGTATATGCCCAGGAGTGGTATAGCTGGGCCCTCTGGTAAAACTATGCCCAATTTCCAGAGGAACCGCCAAACTGATTTCCAGAGTGGTTGTACCAGTTTGCAATCCCACCAGCAATGAAGTAATGCTCCTCTTTCTCCACAATTTCTCCAGCATCTGCTGTCCCCTGAGTCTTTTATCATAGCCAATCTGACTGGTGTTAGGTAGAATCTCAGAGTTGTTTTGATTTTCATTTCTCTAATGACTAAGGATGTTGAACATTTCTTTAGGTGCTTCACAGCCATTCAGTATTCATCAGTTGAGAATTCTTTGTTTAGCTCTGTATCCCATTTTTTAATAGGGTTATTTGGTTCTCTGGAGTCTAACTTCTTGAGTTCTTTGTATACATTGGATATTAGCCCTCTATCAGATATAGGATTGGTAAAGATCTTTTCCTAATTTGTTGGTTGCCGTTTTGTCCTATTAACAGTCTCCTTTGCCTTACAGAAGATTTGTAATTTTATGAGGTCCCATTTGTCAATTCTTGATCTTAGAGCATGAGTTATTGGTGTTGTGTTCAGGAAATTTTACCCTGTGCCTGTGTGCTCCAGGATCATCCCCACTTACTTTTCTATTAGTTTCAGTGTATCTGGTTCACAGAGACAAACTATGGAGCAGAGACTGAAAGAAGGACAATCCAGAGACTGTTCCACCTGGGAATCTTTTCCATATTCAGTCATCAAATGTAGACACTATTGTGGATGTCAGCAAGTGCTGGCTGACAGGAGCCTTATATAGTTGTCTCCTGAGAGACTTTGACAGTACCTGACTAATACAGAAGTAGAGACTCACAACCTTCCATTGGCCTGTGCATATGGTCCCCAATGAAGAAGCTAGAGAAAGGACCCAAGGAGATGAAGGATTTCCAGCCCCTTAGGATGAACAACAAAATGAACTAACTAGTACCCTCAGAGTTCCCAGGGACTAAAACACCAGTCAAAGAGTACACATGGAGGGACTCATGGCTCTAGCAGCATATGTATAGCAGAGGATGGCCTAGTTGAACATCAATGGGAGGAGAGGCCCTTGACCCTGTGAAGGTTTATGCTCCAGTGTAGGGGAATGCCAGGGCCAGGAAGTGGGAGAGGGTAGGTTGGTGAGCAGGGGGAGGGGAGGAATTAGGGTAAGTTTTTTGTTTTCATTTTTGTTTTTGATATTTTGTCGCAGGGGTAAGCAGGAGAGGAGATATCATTTGAAATGTAAATAAAGAAAATATCCAATAAAAAGAAATATATAATTTCTCAACTATACAAAATATGAGGATGCAATATGAATTGTATAAGGAACAGAGGCAACCACACTGTGAGTCAGTTTTTCAGAAAGATACTAAGGAAGGAGATAAAGAGATTTGGGGAGTATTGATCATAAAGCAAGATCCTACCCAGTTACATTTTTGTTTGTTTGTTTGTTTGTTTGTGCTTAGAAAGTCTGGTGGATTCCTAAGTTGCAAGTCAGCCTAGTTTA
>NW_022196904.1:143223478-143223977 GCF_008632895.1 Mastomys coucha
CCTCTGTGTCATGTCCTGGTCCCTTAGTCTCAGGCTTATTATTAAAGCTAAACAGAGTTGGGCAAGAAAGTGGAAATCAACTGGCTAGTTGAACTGCTAGTGGTGGAGTTTCAGTGGGAATTATTAAATTGTTGTTAACAGATACACCCATGTGTAAACAGAGATCGTTCTGAAAAAAATCACATTTTTATTTGGATTATCAAGACAGAAATTGAATTGCTGTATTCTAAAGCATAAGCAGCTCTTTGATATAGTATGTCAGTCCATGTGTTTAATACATTTCCAGTGTTTCCCTTTAGGTCTTTAGAAGTAGAAAAGATCGTATATCTGAATGTCTATATTTCTATTTTTTTAAAAAAATATTTGTTTTATGTGCATTGGTGTTTTGCCTGCATGTATGTCTATGTGAAGGTGCTCGATGCTCTGAGATTAGTTACAGACTAGTCACACAACCCACCACTTGGATGAGGGTATTGAAACTGGGTCAGTTCTGGTGTTC
>NW_022196904.1:143224601-143226917 GCF_008632895.1 Mastomys coucha
ATGTTCCAGCCCTGTAACTGTAACAGCATTTTCTGTCAGCTTATGATTGCAATTGCTGTGTGATATTTCGAAGGCAGCATTTTGCAGCCTGTCTTCTGGCTTTTACGTTCTTTATGCTCTGTCTCCTGTCCCTGAGCCTTTAAGGGTGGTGTAAATGACCCATTTAGGTCTGAGGACACAACTGCTACTTATTCTCAGAATTCCAAGCAATTGTCAATTTCTGACTTCAGTGCTATTGTCTACAAAGGCATGCTTCTCTGGTCATGGTTAAAGTAGCATTGGCCTACGGACATATAAATATTAATATTTAGAAGGAAGTTTAACAACATGCCAAATTAGCAGAATGTTAGTGGTAATTCCCACTCCCGTGGCCTATGAGAAACCAACCTTGGATTTTAACCAGGTTTACAATGCCATGTGGGAAGTCTTCCTATTCAAGCTGAGTGGTCAGTTATCTCCATAACAGTCATGGCAGTGCTATACACAGACGTGGGCACTTCCTGCCTGGCAGGTTAGCATCTTAGGTCACAGGTGTCAAAGCTGTATAAGACTGTTAATAACATGTCTCCTCCAGAAGCTTTCATGGCATTTTCTCATATTATGTACAGTAGGAAGCAGGGAATAATATTGCAGTTCAGTTCCAGCTTGACTTCATTATGTCCTGTAATCCAGGTACATTTTGTCTACAGCAATAGGATCTTGCCATGTAGTTGAAGTGGCCAAACAAGGGCAATGGTGATGTTCTGTGTTATTTTGGGAACTGCTGAAGCCTTTCTGAGTTAAGTCAGACGGAGACACTTTGCAGTTGGTACTATGGTGTTCATTTGGTCACTCGTGGCTCCTGGAATTGGCTGTATTTACCCATGTAGGGTTCCTCGGTTCAAACTTAAAATATATTCTAAAAATAGGTTTTAGATGTGCAGCTATTTATGTATGCCCTCTTGCATGCTTATTGTTGATTATTTTCCACCCTGCTTTTCCTTCATCCCCTCATCCTCTTCTCCATTTAATTCTCATTAGCCCAGGATCACCCCTTCTAATTCCATTTCTATTGTCTATCTCTCTATTTTCCAAAGCTAGATCTTTTTGTTGTGTAGATACATTCCAAGTTAACACAAGAATAAATTAAAGCACACATATGAAAGAGAGTGATTGTATCTGCTCTTTGTCTTTCTGGGCCTGGGTTACTCACTCTGTATAATTTTTTCCAGTCCTCTCCATTTTCCTACACATTTCATTGTCTTTTCTACAGTTTAATGAAGTCCCAGTGTGTAAATGTATTACATTTGCATTATCCATTCATCATTCAGAGGACATCTACCTTGAGTCCATTTCCTGGCCAGAGGCAATAATGAACATGGATGTGTAGATGTCTCTGTTGTCGGGTAGAGAGAACGTGTCTGGGAGTGGTCCAGTTGGGTCATAAGGCAGGTCTATGATTAGGTTTTTGAGGACCCTCCACACTGATTTCCAGAGTGATGGCACCAGTTTACAGCCCTCCCAGAAGGGAGGGAGGGCTTCCTTTTCTCTACATTAGGTTTCAGGAATTGCCACTTGATTACTTAATAAAGACTGTTCTTACTGTGGTGGGATGGACTTCCATAGTAGTTTTGTTTCACTGTTCCCTGCTGGTTAGGAATATTGAACAATGCTTATTTAAAGTATTTATTGGACACTTATTCATTTTTATTATTTCACTGGGGTATTTTTTTCCTTCCTTCCGTCCCTCCGTCCCTCCGTCCCTCCCTCCCTCTTTCCTTCCTTCCTTCCTTCCTTCCTTCCTTCCTTCCTTCCTTCCTTCCTTCCTTCCTTTCTTCCTATCTTTTTTTCGGTTGTTTTAAAAACAGTTCTTTCCAAGTAGCTCTTGCTGTCCTGGAGCTCACCATGTAAAGCAGACTGACTTTGGACTCACAGAGAATGAGTTGCCTCTGCTTCCCAAATTTTCAGATTAAAGGCATATGCCATCTGCCAGGACCCATTTGGCCATGTGTAAGAACTGTCATGACATGGTTCTTGCTCCTGGAACAGAGCCAGCAGGGTATGGGCCTCCATGAATGTCGATAGTTTCTGTGGGTGCAAGGTTTGTTTGTATAATAGTGTATATATTTTCATGTTCCTCCTTTGAGGAATGCCCTTCCTGCCAAGGTTAATAGCTACATGATAATCAGAGAGAGCATGAGTCTGGGAGGTGAGGGTGTGACTATGTTTCAGCAAAATGGCAAAACACTGTGACCTTCAGGGCAGCCCTTGAGATTGTGGGGAAGAATGCTTAAAACATGAGTTTGAAGTGTGTGTGTGTGTGTGTGTGTGTGTGTG
>NW_022196904.1:143226927-143227845 GCF_008632895.1 Mastomys coucha
CTGAGCTTCTGGGCTAATATTCACTTATCATAGGGTGCATGCCATGTGTGTTCTTTTGTGATTTGGTTACCTCACTCAGGATGATATTCTACAGGTCCATCCATTTCCCTAAGAATTTTATAAATGCATTGTTTATAATAACTGAGTAGTACTCCATTGTGTAGATGTACCACATTTTCTGTATCCATTTTTCTGTTGAGGGACATCTGGGTTGTTTTCAGTTTTAAATTATAAATTTATGTTATGAACATAGTGGAACATGTGTCCTTATTACATGTTGGAGCATCTTCTGGGTATATGCCCAGGAGTGGTATAGCTGGGTCCTCTGGTAGTACTATGTCCAATTTCCTAAGGAACTGCCAAAGTGATTTCCAGAGTGGTTGTACCAGCTTGCAATTCTACCAGCAATGAAGGAGTGTCCATCTTTCTCTACAACCTCGCCAGCATCTGCTGTTGCCTGAGTTTTTGATCTTAGCCATTCTGACTGGTATAAGGTAGAATCTCAGGGTTTTAATTTGTATTTCCCTGATTACTAAGGATGTTGAACATTTCTTTAGGTGTTTCTCAGCCATTTGGTATTCCTCAGTTGAGAATTCTTTGTTTAGCTCTGTATCCCATTTTTAAATAGGGTTATTTGATTCTTTGGAGTCTAACTTCTTGAATTCTTTGTACATATTAGATATTAGCCCTCTATCGGATATAGGATTGGTAAAGATCTTTTCCCAATCTGTTGGTTGCTGTTTTGTCCTATTAACAGTGTCCTTTGCCTTACAGAAGCTTTGTAATTTTATGAGGTCCCGTTTGTCAATTCTTGATCTTAGAGCATGAGGTATTGGTGTTGTGTTCAGGAAATTTTACCCTGTGCCTATGTGCTCCAGGGTCTTCCCCACTTTCTTTTCTATTACTTTCTTTTTTTTT
>NW_022196904.1:143230477-143231291 GCF_008632895.1 Mastomys coucha
TGTGGAGGTCTCCAGAGAAAAGAGAACACAGGGAGGACGCTCTGGAAAGCTGAACATAGGCTTCCAGCATGGATCCATGATTTGATTTTTGAGTCTTTTGTTTTGCTGTTATCAAATACTCCTTCTCTCAGAACCTGTCTGCAAGCCAATATTATATATTAATATATATTACATTATATATATATTATATATATGATATAAATATTTATTTTTAAACAAATTATACATAATATTTTTAAACAAAAGTTGTGAGCTTCAGTCCATTACTTATCCTAGGACTCTTGTCATGCATAGATTATTTTGCCTCTTGGTATCTCACAGGTGTCTATGACTCTCTTCATTTCTCTTTACTTGTTTATCTTTATGCTTCTCAAATTGCACAATTTATGTTTTCTCTCAAAGTATTGGTTGATTACGTTGTTGTACAGCAAGTACTAAATAATAGTTGGCTGAAGCAAGGCTCAGAAAGTCCAATCTCCAGCTATGTCTCTAGGATGATTTTACAGAGGACTTCACCTCTAGTTTATTTAGGACCGTGACTTAATGAACTTTCAAATTTTATACTCATACCTATTTGCTTCTTTATAGTGTTAACGTTGTTTTCACTTCTTAATCATGCCCATCTCCTCAACGAGCTTCAGCTACTCTCTCAAGTTTGTTCCTTAGAGGAGACGCTGTACAGTGGTACCTGCATGGTTGGGCTTTTCAGAGACTATCGAGGGTGTGCCTGTCAAATTCTGACCATCCATTTCAATGGACCCATCTCCAATTTTGCTGATTTCTCTCCAGCCTGCTTAACTGTGCCATTGAAGCC
>NW_022196904.1:143231302-143233394 GCF_008632895.1 Mastomys coucha
TACCTATGCCTGTATCTTTTGCTGAATGCCCTGCATTTTTATCTAGAAATTTCTTTAATTTTTTAATAGGGAAAGGTGTTATAGACAATCTACTTTTATTTATCTGATAATGTTTAATTCTTTCCTACATTTTTTTTGGAAATATAATTCTTTGTTGACTGGCATTTTCTGTTAGCAATTTGAATTTGTTTTCATGTTGTCTTTGAATCAGTTTCTCATGAGAATCCAGCTCTTAAATTGACTGAATATTCCTTGTATGTGATAAGTCATATTTTCCTGATTATTTTCATTTTTGGAAAGTTTTATCAGGGTAGTTTTTTGTCTGTACTTCTTAGGTGTATGGGTGTATAAGTATGGTATATATAATGTTTTTAAACAAAAGTTGTGCGCTTCAGTCCATTACTTTTTCTAGGACTCTTGTCATGTATAGATTATTTTGCTTCTTGGTATCTCACAGGTGTCTATGACTCTCTTCATTTCTCTTTATTTGTTTATTTTTATGCTTCTCAAATTTCACAATTTATGTTTTCTCTCAAAGTATTGGTTGATTACGTTGTCGTACAGCAAGTACTAAATAATTGTTGGTTGAAGCAAGGCTCAGAAAGTCCAATCTCCAGCTATGTCTCTAGGATGATTTTACAGAGGACTTCACCTCTAGTTTAAGACCGTGACTTAATGAACTTTCAAATTTTATACTCATACCTATTTGCTTCTTTATAGTGTTAACGTTGTTTTCATTTCTCAATCATGCGCATCTCCTCAACGAGCTTCAGCTACTCTCTCAAGTTTGTTCCTTAAAGGAGACGCTGTACAGTGGTACCTGCATGGTTGGGCTTTTCAGAGACTAATCGAGGGTGTGCCTGTCAAATTCTAACCATTCATTTCAATGGACCCATCTCCAATTTTGCTGATTTCTCTCCAGCCTGCTTAACTGTGCCATTGAAGCCTCACCCACAACACATTTCAGCCTTCAGATTCTGATTTCATAGGTTTCACGTTTGTATAATCCATCAGGTGTGAAAAGTTCTCAGCTATTCTCTCTTAAAAGAGTGCTTCTTCATTCCTATTATTTCCCCTAGAAACTCCTCTTATATTCTGCATTTATTGTGTTTGTTCTCTTTCATCTCCATATTTATTATTTAATGTTTTCTGTATCCTTTGTCTGTTGTGTGATATTTCGCCAGTCTTTACTAGCATGTTTTTTATGGTTTGCTTAGTTTGTCTTAAAAACAAAACGAAACAAGATAACTCTGTACCACTTGATCAGAGGTGGCAAGGTGAGAGTGGGCTGCCCCCATTAACCACTAATTCAGAATATGCTCCACAGGTTGCCTACAGGCCAGTCTTACAGAAGCATTTTCTCAACCAACGTTCCCTCTTTGCAGATGATCCTAGTTAGTATCAAGCTGATAATCAGAACAGCAGTTTACGAAAGTATCTTTTACTTTTTTCTCTAAACAGTGATGTTATTTATTTCATTACTCAAGTACTTAATCTCTTTGGTTATAAAATTTACTCTGACCTGAACTATTGCAACAATATTTGATCTTAGCGTAAGTCTGTGCATAGTTTTCAAATACAGTTTTTTTTTTATCATATGGGAACATTCCAGTATCTTCCCACAAAAATAATGATGTATTTGGTTTTCAGCTACTCCCCATGTGGATAGAATGCAATGCCAATATATGCATGGTGTTATCTTTCTATATATAAGAAATGTCAATTTCTAAACCCTGCTTCCCATAAGGTCAAATATGGGGATGCGATTCTGCATTATTATCAGTTATGGTGATCACTATTATTAACTTGTAGAAACATTTCACTGAATCCCTTATCTCAGTCTTCCCAGATACAATGATAGAGGAAGAAGAAGGAAATACATTCTGTCCTTCTGGATTACACTGAGTTCAGGCTTCCAGGGCTTTCTGTATGTACTCACAACATAGGTTGATTGGACTAAGAATATTTCTAACTGCTACTTGATTGCATTGTGATCACACTACTGTGTCCATGGGTTCTAACAATGTTTTTGAGACTAACTGTTGATTTAGACACATGGGGCTCAGTTCACAACAGTGTTGTCTAAGTCATT
>NW_022196904.1:143233519-143234548 GCF_008632895.1 Mastomys coucha
AAACATGACAATCTAGCTGGTTATAGAGGTTTACAACTCTAATCCCAGCACTTAGGATGTTGAGACAGAAAAGTTTCTGACAATTTGAGGCTAGCTTGCACAATAATGAGTTCCAGAGCAGACAAGACTGTAAAATGAAGCTTGCGTCAGAAAACCAAACACAAAAGTAAAGCAGAACTAAAGTATGACTACAGTGTGTAGTGATGTAGTTCATGCATCTGTTTCTTCATATTTCACAAATTCCATTGAGGTTTACTTGGTGATTTTGTGATACAGTATTTTACATACTGAAAATATATGGGAGAATTAAAACTATTAATCTGAGGTCTTTTGGGCTGTTTTATGCCGCAGTGGGAAGAAAAATGACAGGCAAGTATAAAGAATAAACTTATTTTACATACAAATGGTTGAAAATGTTGTGACAGGAATGAGCTATTGGTCTTCTCTATCAGAAGGTCCAAGTCTTTTCCTGAGTCTCCTTATGGCTGACTTCATTTCTTGGTTCCTCAGAGTATAGGTCAAGGGGTTGAGCAGAGGGGAGATGACCGTGAAGGTGGCAGAGATGGCTTTATCTGTGGGGAGGGCAGTGAAGAGCCTGGCGTGGACATAGATGCCGGGCACAAAATGCAGGGTGACCACAGTGATGTGGGAGGTGCAGGTGGAGATGGCTTTCTTTCTGCCGTCTCCTGAATGAGATCTAAGCATCAGCAGAATGACTGTGTATGACACCACCTACAACACAAACCACAGAGTAGCAACCACGTCATTATTGGAAATCATCAGCAGGTCAGGGACAAAGATTTCTGTGCACAACAGCTTGATAATTTGGGGGACAACACAGTAGAATTAGAATTATCAATTTGACAACTTTTGGTGTTTTAATATATTAGAATAAAGGAAACGAGGGAGCTAAGTAATTTTTTTTAAATGTTAGAGGCATTTAAGGTGCCAACAGGCAGACGTTACTTCTCTATTCAATGATATGGTCCAAGTCTTTTCCTGAGTCTCCTCATGGCTGACTTCATTTCC
>NW_022196904.1:143235429-143236726 GCF_008632895.1 Mastomys coucha
TAAGATCCTAGGGTAAAATTCAGAAGCTCCTCATTATGGCTCTAGTACCTGAAATTGATCAAGTTGTCAAGTTTCTAAATATTGCAGTTAATTAGATAATCAAATCAAATTTACACATAGAAAATGGTTCAATAATTTTTTTTCCTAGAAAGCAACGTTAGAAAAGAAAACTCATTAAGTAGTGACACTTAGGTAGACTAAATGAACAAAAAATTTTACCATGGTTTTCATTTTAATGCTTTTGGTATCAAACTTCCAATGGTCTCAGTAAACTATATTTTCTGTTTGTTTTTCTTAAATGTAATCTTTTAAATTCTCTTTTTCAGTTATGCTACTCAAGGTTCAAAGATTCTGGCTTTCCTAAGAACATAAAGTAGAAAGACAATTTTCAAATAAACTATCTTTAATTTGTTATTCTTTATATCAGTTGTACAGGGAGACTCTTAGGTATGAGCACATGGAGATTTTGGGATTCTTCTGAAAGGTGATTCGTTTTTCCACTAAAGCCCGATTTCAGATGCTTAGTGAGAGAGGCTGAGCCCACAGTGGTGAGACAGATACTGGACCAATAGTTTCACCACCTTCTTATTCTGTTTGCAGCCCAGTGAATGATGGGACTCTGTGAACTGTTAGCTGTTAACATCAATTTGATCAAGCAGGGAAGAGAAGAAAACTTTATGTGTGTGTGTGTTTGTTTATATGTGTATATGAGGTAGTGGTGTGTAAGTTTGTGTTTGTTTGTGTGTGGTGTTTGTGTGTATGTGTGTAGGAGGTAATTGTGTGTGTGTTTGTACGAGATAGTTATGTATGTCTTGGTGTTTGTGTTTGTGTGTGTATGTGTGTTTGTATGTGTGTGTGTGTGTGTGTGTGTGTGTGTAGGAGGTAGTGGTATGTGTTTATGTGTAGGAGGTAGTGGTATGTGTGTGTGTGTGTGAGTATGTATGAGACTTATGTGAGGTGCCATAGAACTGAAAAAGGGTGAGGCCTTATGGTTTGAATACATGTTCCCAATGTTAGCCTGTGTCACAACATAGGAGTCAACGAGAAATCTACTCTCCTCCCCTCTGTTCCTGCTTCCCCTCTCCAGTCTGTGTCATGATCAGATCCATTGTTTGCTTTTGGAGAAAGCAGTTGGAGTGACATGGTGGCCTCGACTGTCTATTTACCTCAAGTGATAAGGTGTCTTGTGAATGGTTCTTTCATGAATTCTTGTGAATAAGCAGTTTTTTCTTAGTCCCAGGAGATGAAAAGTGGGACTACTACAAAATCACAGCAATTTGTATGTCGAGAATCTGAG
>NW_022196904.1:143236737-143237904 GCF_008632895.1 Mastomys coucha
AGAGGAAGAAGAAGGAAATACATTCTGTCCTTCTGGATTACACTGAGTTCAGGCTTCCAGGGCTTTCTATATGTACTCACAACATAGGTTGATTGGAGTAAGAATATTCCTAAGCACTACTAGATTGCATTGTGATCACACTATTGTGTCCATGGGTTCTAACTCTGTTTTTGAGACTAACTGTTGATTTAGACACATGGGGCTCAGTTCACAACAGTGTTGTCTAAGTCATTTCTATTTTCTTCTATGAAGGCTCCCATGAATATTTGTCTGTTCTAGAAATCAAATCAGTTTTAAACATGACAATCTAGCTGGTTATAGAGGTTTACAACTCTAATCCCAGCACTTAGGATGTTGAGACAGGGAGGTTTCTCAGAATTTGAGGCTAGCTTGCAGATATAGTGAGTTCCAGAGCAGACAAGACTGTGTAATGAAATTTGTGTCAGAAAACCAAACACAAAAGCGAAGCAGAACTAAAGTATGACTACAGTGTGCAGGGATCTAGTTCATGCATCTGTTTCTTCATATTTCACAAATTCCATTGAGGTTTACTTGGTGATTTTGTCAGACAGTATTTTACATACTGAAAATATATGGGAGAATTAAAACTATTAATTTGAGGTGTTTTGGGCTGTTTTATGCCGCAGTGGGAAGAAAAGTGACAAGCAAGTACACAGAATAAAGCTTATTTTACATGCAAATGTTTGAAAATGTTGTGCCAGGGATGAGCTATTGGTCTTCTCTATCAGAAGGTCCAAGTCTTTTCCTGAGTCTCCTCATGGCTGACTTCATCTCCTGGTTCCTCAGAGTATAGATCAAGGGGTTGAGCAGAGGAGAGATGACTGTGAAGGTAACAGAGATGGCTTTATCTGTGGGGAGGGCAGTGAAGGGCCTGGCGTAAACATAGATGCAGGGCACAAAATGCAGGGTCACCACAGTGATGTGGGAGGTGCAGGTGGAGATGGCTTTCTTCCTGCTGTCTCCTGAATGAGATCTAAGCATCAGCAGAATGACTGTGTATGACACCACCAACAACACAAACCAGAGAGTAGCAACCAGGCCGTTATTGGAAATCATCAGCAGCTCAAGAACAAAGATGTCTGTGCAGGCAAGTTTGATGACCTGGGGGACATCACAGTAGAAAGTGTCAAGAACATTGGGTCCACA
>NW_022196904.1:143238301-143255230 GCF_008632895.1 Mastomys coucha
GCCAAGGAAGATAAGTTCTTTGACCCTGGTGTAATTTTCCATCTCATTAAATCTCCCTCTTTCTTTGCCTTTTTGTTTCCAGCGTTTGGCTTCTTCTCTTGTCTTCCTAGGATGAAATTGAGTTCTGCTGCTTTGCCAAAGTGCTCAAAAGTGTGGATTTGTCCACATTTTAAATATCACAATCAATCTTGTAAATTAAATCTGGTTACTACTTGCAAAACAAGTCCTTAATTCTTTTCTTATGGAGCAATGTTAAGAAAAAATATAACAGGTAGTGACACTTAAGCATCACATTTTAAAAAGGAAACATTACTTTGATCCTGTTTAATACCTTATCAGTTCTTTTCTGCTTTAATAAAATCTACTCAAATCTCTTGGTCAGCTATCTTTTTTGGGGGAGCTAGTTTTTAAGAGTTCAGGTTGACTTTTTAAGAGCATGAAATGGAAATACCTTCTTCAGCTTCTGTGTTTACGTGTCTCCATTTTTGTTAACACTATTTTTAATTTTCACATTGCACAAGATCACATTTGGACAAAGACAATGTTCAAGTTTTGGATATCTGAAACATATTTTTTACTGCTTCACAGTCTGCCCTGAGTTGCTCAATAATTCATCTACTGTGAACTGCAGATAATATCGAACTGAGGAATCAGGGAGAAGGAGGTAACTGGGCCAAGGGAAGACTCACGTGAAAGGACAGAGGTCTGAAGAAGGACGTAATTTCCTGAGTCTTACTGTGGGTTCCCAATTTCAGCCTCTAGCAGAGAACAGGAGCCACCTAGAGATCTGCTTCCTCACAGGTCATGATCCTCATTCCCTCTGTCTGTGTCATCATCACATCTATTTGTAGATTGCTGAGGAAGAACAGTTGTGAAGTTAGGATTTCTTGCCTCCTTCTCATCTCAAAGGTGAGGTGTCTTGTGAATGGCTCTCTTGTGTATTCCTATGAAGAAGGGATTTTACTAAATTTTAGTAGATGAAGAATGCTGAACTAGTTTCCTCAAGCTCAACACATTGTTATATTGTGAAACTGAAACTTCATGGGGTTATGTTCAGTCCCAAAGCCACTTGATGCATTACAATCGTAATTGTGCAAGAATTCAGCAGGATTGAGTTATTTCTTCAACTCATTTTTGGAGTAAAGGTAGTAGAAAAAAGGTCTCAAAAGAGTTATTTGTCTAAAAAGCTACAACATTTCCCAATAAACCTGGAGTCAGCCCAAGAACAACTTACTGTATCACACATCTGCAGGAGCCTCCATAAGCTGTGCTGTAGAGGTCGTGTTCAGAAAATGGAGCCAGACTCCCTCAAGTTAGATTTGATTACATTCCTCACACTGAATTGACTAGGAATTTGAGAGACACACATTTAGTCAAGTAATCCTTCAGGCCTTCCTCACACATTTTGTGATGCTCCCAGCACCTGTGGGGAAGGGCTAACACACAAACTGTCAACACAGACACAAATGCAGCAAACGTTCTACTCTGGAGAAGTGTTCTCGTGGAAATACAAGCGTTTAAGTCTATCCACAGCCATGGGAACCACAGCAATGTTCTATCTAGGGCTGATATGAGAAGTGTTTGTAGATGAGGTAAAGGAGTGTCATAGTCTGGACGAATAACAGAAGCGGAAAAATAACCTGGATCAGGGCTGGAAAGATACATCCACCCAGAGAACACAAAAGAGCAGTGCTGTGGGTGAGTTTCAGGGAACATACAGCAAAAGGACTTGTAACAGATTATCCCTTGCCTCATTACCTCAGTAAAACATGTTTTAATGTGGTATTCCATGGTTCTTCGGTTATTGTTTGGTGAATGAATGAGTGATATAAACCTATTGCCTTTTAAGTAGTATTTCATGCAAGCAAGCTTGCATAATCAGGAGACAGAAATAGAGAGACACACTGTCCACCCATTCCCAACTTCAGGTTCATAATGTATTACAGCGATTTTTGAAAATATCTGTCTGAAGAATCTCATTTGACAGAAACTCCGTTCACTGATTTTAACATGTATCAGCCACATATTAAGCTCTCAACAAATTCCTGATGACATATCTAATGTACCAGAATTCTACATCTTTTTAAAAATACACTTATTTTCAGTACTTGACACATACCTCTGTTGTGTTTGTGTGTGAGTCACACACGTCTGTATGTTTGTGTGTCTTCAGTTTGAAATATCTGATATCCCTGGAAAAGAGTCAAAGTCAATTTTGTTAAATATCAATGACAACAGCTGAATTTCAGCACACACAATCTTAATGCTAGATAGCTGCTAAATGTCTTTGTCCACTGCCTTTGATCTAAAACTTCAAACGAAAATCATAGTCTATTCAGAGCAGCATGCAACAACATAATTCTTGGAAAAAGATGTGCTGTTGAAGATTTTAGTGCCCTTGGTCCATTTTCAGAAGAGAAAGAGCGAACTCAAGGATTTGCCTCTTTAAGGTTCTTGGACATGGACAGTGTCCCTGTCTTATGCTTAAATCCCTCAACTTCAGGTTTAATATAAGAATGACAATGAGAATATCATTGGACAGGAAAGTAGCAGTAACTGATTCAAGATTTGATGATGCAGTTTCAATGGGATTCATTAACATGCTATCAAAACATGCATTTCTGCATTCACAGACATCAACACATTTTAGCTGGTGTAGAAATTCCTTAGAGGCCACAGAAGAGACTATTAGATTTGTATATTTACATTTTGCACTGGGCCTCTATGTTGTGCCCTGATCCCTTAGTGTCTGGCCTGTTATGAGAATTACTGTGCAAGGGTTGTGGAACTGGAGTGGCTAGTTTCACTGATGGTGATTATTAAATTGTTGCTAACAGATATAGTAATCTGTGAAGAAACAGAAGTCTGCTATGGAAAAAAAATCCACCTCAAAGTCCATGTCTGTGTTATCTAATGATAGGAGAGCAATTGGATTCCCCCACTTCCCACTTACTCTGCGCTGGTAAAGCATGCCATGTCCAGGGTCTGTCTTCATGTTTTCAAAACATGAAAGATGTCCATTTGAATATATATCTTTGTAACATGGAAACAAGCTTTGAAGAAGTTAGAAAGACTGGTCTTCCAGTGATTTCATAATTTCACCAAGCAGAAAAAAATAAAAGCCTCTGAACCTGTTTGTTGCTATTTCTAGGGCTACAAACTCTGCCTCATTACAGTGATCCAGGGTTGCACTCACCCTTAGTTTGACTTTTTCTTTCTTAGCCATCATCTGGTGTGTTTATTGAAAAGCAACTGATATAAAGAAAGGAGGAGACAAAGGTGCCCCTTGTCAAAGGGATAAATGGTTTCACAAATTAAGCAGAAGGAGACAGTAAGAGGAGCCTTTGGGCCAAAGAATACACTTTGTTGAAGAAGAATTTGAATAAACATGTCAATGTTTTGTGATATTTTGTAAGTAAAAATATATTTGTTTTATTTTGCTAGATAAGAATGGAATTTGAAGATAAAAATAAAACCAGAAGAAGAAATAAATAAATGAACACAAATCAAGAGTTTCCATCCATCCAAAAGAGGAATTAGGAATGTTATAGGAACTTTGTGGAGTTTCTAGCCTGTACTGAGCATGCAGAGAAGTTAAAATTTAGTATTCACCCAATGATGTCATTATTGAATTCTACGGATTTAGCTTAGTTGGTAGTATGTCTCTTCAACATACAAGATGCCCTGGGTTCAGTTTCAAGCACCTCATAGTCTGGGTGTAGTGGTTCACACCTGTAATCCCAGCACTCGGGGGGAGCAGAAGGGTCAGGAGATTAAGAGCATCCTCCACAATACTGTGAGATGGGGAGCAGCCTCAGGTATAGGACTCCTACTCCTCCCAATATATTGGTAATTCCTCTAGGGATCAGGAATGAGTGAGATAGCGAGACAGAAACATATTCCACTTCTTTCTAGTGGGAAGATAAAGTTATTTCAAAACAAATTAAATTAGCTGGGCATATTGGCACGAAAGTTTATTCCTAGTATCTTAGCACTTGGGAGGCAGAGGCAGGAGGATCTCTGGCAATTCAATGTCTGCCTGGTTTGCATAGTGAATTCCAGAACAGACAGGACTACATGAAATGACCCTGTCTCAAATAGCCACCCAAAATTTAATTACAGAATTACTTTAGTTGGGAAAACAAACAAAACAAACCAGAGTTAAAAACAGAAAGTGACTTAGTAGTGAGCCATTTTTTTGACATATTTATTTTAAATTACTAATGTGTGCATGTGTGGGTGTAGGTACCTGTGGAATCTGGAAGACAGCGTCAAATCTATCTGGAGCTAAAGTTATAGATATCGATACCTATGATACCTGCGAGCTATCTACTGTTGGTGCTGGGACAGAACTCAGATCCTCTTCAAGAGTAGTGCCCACCCTTCACCATGTCATCTCGCCTGCCCCAATGATGGATTATTCCTAAAAACAAAGGAGTTTTAGAAACATTTATTTAGCTACAGTGTCGTGTGTGTGTGTGTGTGTGTGTGTGTGTGTGTGTGTGTGTGTGTGTGTGTGTATACCTATGGATACTAGAGGCCTCAGGTCCCCCTGGACAGCATAGGATCTGGGAAACAAACTCAGGTTCTGTGCAAGTCCAGTGTGTGCTTTCTTTACCACTTGCCCATCTCTCCAGCTATGAGAATGGTGAGTCTTTGGAAGAAGGTGGACACTTTCACTAAAGTGGAATTAGTGTAGTGAGCTGGTGGGAAGCAGCACAAGTCAGTCAAAGGATCCCATTAGCTCATTACTGCAAGAGTTTTCATTGAAGGCGTGTAAAGACTGGAGAACACGGAGATTAATTTACAGCTTTTTGTTTTTATTGTCAGCTTTAGGAATCAAACTGAGGGCTTCATATGTGATGTATAAATGCTGTATGGCTGAGCTACACTCCTGTTCTAGTGTGTTTTACAAGCCTCATTTGATGCTATTTCAGAATAAGAATAAGGCTATTACAGGAATTGGGAGAGGATCCTAGTTGGAAGAGCGTCTGCCTAATAGGCATGAGCCCCTGGATTTGGGTTCTTGAGACATTAAGTGCAGGTGTAGTTTGCAAGTTCAGACTATGTAACTTCTTTTCTTTTAAAAAAAAAAAAGCTTAAAATTATTTTTCATCAATTAACTAATTAATTAATTGATTAATTAACTTTGCATCCTGGCTGCAGCCCCCTCCCTCCTCTCACAACCCCCAGTCCCACCCTCACAACCCACTCCTCTGATTACCCTCATTTCTTCAGGGAAGGGGACAGGGAGACCCCCACCCCCACCCCCACAATGGGTACTAACCTGCCCTGGCACATCAAGTCATAGCAGGACTGGGCACATCCCCTCCCATTGAGGCCAGACAAGGGAAAAGGGATCCGAAGGTAGGCAACAGAGTCAGTGACAGCCCCTGCTTCAATTGTTAGGGGACCCATATGAAGACAAAGCTGCACATGATCTACAAGTATATAGGGAGCCTAGGCCCAGCCAATGCGTGCCCTTTGGTTGGTTGTTCAGTCCCTGTGAGTTCCCAGGGCCCAGGTTAGTTGACTTTGTAGGTCTTCTTGTGGTAGTGTCCTTGACTCCTCTGGCTTCCTCAGTTCCTCCCTAGCCCCCATACTTCCACAAAACTCTCTGAGCTCCACCTAATGTTTGGCTGTGGGTGTATGAATCCATTTTCATCAGTTGCTGGATAAAGCCTCCAGAAGACAGTTATACTACATTCCCATCTGCAAGCATAGCAGAGTATCATTCATTGTGTCAGGGGTTAGTTCTTCCCCATGGAATGGGTCTAAAGTTGGGCCCAGTCATTGGTGGGCCATTCCCTTAATCTCTCTGCTCCATCTTTATCCCTGTATACATCTAGTAGGCAAGACAAATATTGGGTTGAAGGACATATTTTGTGGGTGGATTGATGTCCCCCTCTCTTTACTGGAAGTCCCACCTGGCTACAAGAGAGGACCCCTTCAGTCTCCTTACCCCCAGTTGCTAGGAGTCTTAGTTAGGGTCTCCCACGTAGACTCTTGGGAGTGACCCCCATTTGCCTGAGGTCTCAGGTTTGTCCCCAAAATAACCCCATAACTCTTTCCATTCTCTCTCCTAGCCCTCTCTCCCACTTTCCCCTTTCCCCATACCTGTTCCAAGTTCCCCCTCTCCATCCATCTCAGATTAGATAATTACAGAGGTCATCAACATTTTTTATTCTTTCTTCTGCATGATTAATTGTACAAATGAGTCCTCAGGGAATTTTTCATTTCAGCTCACTTTTTTTTATTGGACATTTTCTTTATTTATATTTCAAATGTTATCCCTTTCCTGTTTCCAGAAACTCCCTATCCCATCCTCCCTCCCCCTGCTTCTATGAGGGTGCTTCCCTACCCTCCCACCCACTCCCTCCTCACCTCCCTGCCATTCCCCTACACTGGGGCATGGAGCCTTCACAGGACCCAGGACCTCTCCTCTTACTGATGCCCAACAAGGCCATCCTCTGCTACCCATGCTCAGCTCACTTTTTCTATTCCGTTTTGATAAGTTTTGAATCTGAGCATCTGTATAATGCACCAATTATGGACTTTTCTTAATTATTATCTCCTAAAATACGCTAATACAGTATCTAGATAGGCCCGAGTGTTTAAGCAATATGCTTTCCTTCCTGGGCATTCCTTTCTGCAAAAGGTATTATTCCTCAGTACACCCGTAACGTGTTTGCTTTCACACCCACTATCAAGTAGAGCAGTTTGAAAAAGCAAGGACCCTCCCTCCCCAGGGAGTTTAGAGGTCAGGTGGGGTGAAGTGTGGGGACATCCAAGTGGAGACAGGGGGTGGGGAGGAGATATGGGATGTGGAACAATCGGAGGATGGATGAGGGGGAATAAAATATGGAGTGTAAATAAATAAATACATAAATAAATTTATTAAAAGAAGAAGAAAAAGCAAGGAGCGTCCAGTCCAGTCGCTTCCCCAAGGATCACCACAGGGGGAGGCTCTGGTTGTAAAGAGCTCAACCTAAGGCTACTGGAGATTTCCCCTCCCAGCCCCTCAGTACTCTCAGCACTCGCTGGGAACCAAACTAGCTTCCGCCCCTGTCCAGGGCTCTGCCTTCCCCTTCCTTCCTAGCGAGCAGATGTCCACAGCAGAAGCTCAGACCAGGGACCCAGTTCCCAACTCCCAGCGGTCCACAGGAGACAGGGAACCACAGCAATCGTCCCCACACTGCTGTTTCCTACCCAGGAAGACGTGGACTGAGGACCCCCATTACTAACTGCGGTTTGCCTCCCCTGAGCAGCTTGCCCGCAGCGCTCCAGGCACTCCATGGGCTAGGCAGGATGAAGCCCAGTATTTCTGCGTTCTTAATATTTTCTTAAGGAACTCCTGTTGTACTCAGCACTTATCACATTCATTTGCTTTCCTCTCCACGTCTGCCATCATTTCAGTGTACTGTTCTGGCTCTCTCCATGTGTAATCCCTTCTAAGATTGTTATAATTTTCACTTCTAGATGCTTTATTATAATCATAAATCTGCTTCCTGCTTTCAGATTTGAAAAAGCTATGCATAAGCTTTCACATTATGTTCTATTTTTCTTCAACATATAGTTTCTTGCTAGTAAAACTTGTCCTTACCCTACTTAAGTTTACGGCATAATTTTGTTTGAGTTAACACGAATTTATACATAGTCTTTGGATATAATTTTGCCCATTTTAGGATTAGTTCCCCATCTTCCTATAGAAATATCGGTGTGTTTGGGTTTCGTCTGCTCCACAAGGCCTATCTGTCTTTAGTAAATTAAATATGGGATGTGTATTAATTATTAGGTTCATTTGAGTGGACTCTTGTTTTTTTTGGTTTTTCGAGATAAGGTTTCTCTGTATAGCCCTGGCTATCCTGGCACTCACCCTGTAGACCAGGCTGGCCTCAAACTCAGAAATCTGCCTGCCTCTGCCTCCCAAGTGCTGGGATTAAAGGCGTGGCCGCCACCGCCCGGCTTGAGTGAATTCTTTACTTCACCCTTCCTAGATACAATGATACAGAAGGAGGATGTAGGAAATGATTTTGCTTTTCTGTTTATGATTACCAGAAGTTTAGTTTCTAGGGCTCTCTGTACTCACACTACACAGGGTGATTGGGAGTTGAAATGAAGATGTTTCTGCAAATACTACTTGTCCCTGTTGTAATCACACTATTGTGTACACAGGTTGTAACAGAGTTTTTGAGTGTTTTTTGATGCTCATAATCCTGAGAGACTGAGACTGTTGGTTTAACAGCACCTTGGGTCCTGTAGTGAGATCTAGGGCATCCTGTGCTACAAATGATACCCAGGGTCAAACAAATCAACCCCAATCCTCAAAACTGGAAAAAGTTAAGACTGACTTAAGTTTGGAATCAATTTTTACATGTCTTTGTTTCTCTCATCCTGATTTCAAGTAAGATTTACTATGCTTAATGGTCTGGGTTCTGTAGTATAAAGGGGAATTAGTGTGTTAATTTGACAACTTTATTATATTTTAATATATATAAATTATATATAACTATAACTATATATAACTATATAATTATATATGTATGTATATACATATATACAATGCAGTATACATAAGAAAAACAAAAATATTTATTTATTGTGTTGGATATAAGTTTTTATTTTTTCAAACACTCAAATCAATTATGTACAAGGTGGATGTTAAGTGTAGGACAACTAGTTCCAGATTCTTGCTCTTTTTGTATTTATACATCAGGGTTTTACAAAGGCAGACTGCAAGTCAAGTGCGAAGTCACTTTTGACTGGGTCATAGAGAATGAACAACAGCAGGGAATCTTTAAAAACCATTTATAACAAGCCTTTGTTGATTTAAAAAGGAAGGCTGATCACTAGCAGTGTTCAATTCATAGAAAACACCCCCCCAAAGTCATAGAATAACTGCTAATAGATGGAGAGATAGGTGCTAGAGACCTAGAATTTTGAGACAGATGACTCTGATGACCCTTGTCAAAACCCCATACCCTAAAGACCATTGATGGACAACTCTAGTGCTTCTATTATAGTCCATGTTTATTCCTTACTTTCTGTTAGTCTCTCTTCAAGGGTTATATTCTTCTTGCTTAACTTTCTATTAATGTCCACATTTACAAACAATTTTATGAGTCAGATCCTTCATATGGATACTAATTACTATAGCTTATTATATATAGCTGAGTCCTAACATAAAAAAAGACTCAATTATGTTTCCCCTTTCCATAGTCAGTAATGGAACTATTCTACCTCAGAAAGTATAAGCCTTTTCCTGAGTCTCTTCATGGCTGACTTCATCTCCTGGTTCCTGAGGGTGTAGATCACTGGGTTAAGGACAGGAACAATTATATTTAGGGTGATGGAGACAGCTCTGTCCATGGGGAGGGCAGTGAAGGGCCTGGCGTAGACATAGATGCAGGGCACAAAGTGCAGGGTGACCACAGTGATGTGGGAAGTGCAGGTGGAGATGGCTTTTTTCTTTCCCTCTCCTGTGTGTGACCTCAGCATTGTCAAGATGACTGTGTAGGATACAAGGAGAAGAACAAACCATAGCGTAGTGATCAGGCCATTGTTTGAAATCATCAGGAGCTCGAGAACAAAGGTGTCAGTGCAGGCGAGTTTGAGGACCTGTGGGACATCACAGTAAAAACTGTCAACAACATTGGGTCCACAGAAAGGAAGTGGGAGCAAGAGGGAGATCTGCACGATTGAGTGGACAAAGCCGCCCACCCAGGAGGCCGTGATGAGGGCTGTGCACCGCCCTGTACTCATGATGGTCACATAGTGCAGGGGCTTGAAGATGGCCATGTATCGATCGAATGCCATCACAGAGAGAGAAAAAATGTCTGCCCCACCAAGCAGATGGAAGAAAAAGATCTGAGTGAAGCATCCATTGAACGAGATGGTCTTTCTTCTTGAGAGAAGGTCCACTAAGACCTTTGGGACAGTAATGGAGGAGAAGCAAATGTCCAAGACAGAGAGGTTGCGAAGCAGGAAGTACATGGGAGTGTGGAGACGGGACTCCCAGGTCACAGTGACCATGATGGTGACATTTACCAACACCGTTGTTATATAAACAATAGACAAAAAGAAAAATAAGAGTAAGCTCAGTTCTTGAGATTGGGTAAGGCCACAAAAAATAAATTCAGTCACCCTGGTGTGATTTCTCAGTTCCATTGAATGGTATTTCCTCCTCTGTCTACACCTTTGAAGGAAATGCTATGTTATTAAAACAATAAAGTAAGATTTGCATCCCATTGAGATAGAACATGCACAGGTGTGTAATTGCAGCATGTTCTTCAGGAACTTGCTGTTATCTAGGAAAAGCACTTGATCTCTTGATCAGCTCTGTTATTAGCACAAGTTGTGGTTTAGACCAGACCGTTTGTTCTCGTGCTTAGTGGGCGTTTGTAAGTTCTGCTACCGCTTACCTCTAGAGATTCTAGAGAGCCTTACGACAGGGTACTGAGCTGCTGGGCTTCCTCCAGCTCTGAAAATCCAAGTAGCCCAATTTTACTACATTTTGTTTCTACAGTTTAAAAGCCACTGAGGGCTCAGTGAGTTGGTTCAGCATGTAAAGGCATATTCCGCCAAATCTGGAGACCTGAGTTCATTTCTCAGAACTTACATGTTTGAAGGAGAGAACAAACTCCTACAAATTGCCCTCTGACTTCCATACCTTGCCAGTGTCATGTATGTACTCTTATATATGTGTTTTCTGTCTATCTGTCTTATTGCCACTGGAATGAATTGCCTCTCTCCAATATCATAATATGGATCCACATGGATAGAGATTATTATTTTAGGAACCACCACATGTTTAAATACATGTTTAAATGTTTCTTAACATCATTCTGTGACTCAAGGGATAGATTTTATTATCTCACTTTAGCAATGCCAAATTCAGCCCAATAAAATAAAATAAAAACTCCACGGTAATATAGAAAGTCAGTGGCAAAGTAGAAATAAGACAAATTTCTCCTGGATATTCATTCCTGGGCCTTTCTACTACCTCCCACCTCCTATTGATTTCAGGATACACAAATCTAAAACTGATTTATGTAAGGAACACCTTCCTAACTTTCCCCAAGCACTTCCAAGGATGAGTTTTGCCACCCTTGCCTCCTCATCACAATGGAATTTGAGCCCATCACCTTTCTTTCACCTCTTACATGCTACATTACACGAATGATATCTTTTAAGTTTAAAATTTCATTTTATAGATTCTCATATTTTGGGGGTAAATGATGGGATTTAAACAACAATAAACAGATGACAAAGAATGTCAGTAGAGATAGTTTTATTCATATATTAAGTAGACCTGATCCTTTAACTGCAAATTTCTTCCAGCAGAAACCTTTAAGGTCAATGTCTTAGTTTAGGTTTCCATTGCTGTAAGGAGACTCTATGACCAAGGCAACTCTTATAAAGGATACCGTTTAACTGGGGCTGGCTTACTGGCTCTGAGGTTCAGTCCACTATCGTCATGGCAGGAAGCATGGCAGTATCCAGGTAGGCATGGCTCTGGAGTTGCTGAGAGTTCTACATCTTGTCAGAAGACAAACAGGAAAAAGATTGGCATCTTCTGCAGGCTGCTGGAGGAGGGTCTTAAAGCCCACCCCCACAGTGACACATTTCCTCCAACAAGGCCACAACTCCTAATGGTTACACTCCCGGACTCCCGGGGCAAAGCTTATTGGAACCACCACAGTCAGGATTTGGAGAGATGACTTAGAGATCTTGCAAGAGCACTTGCTGCATTGTAGCGGACCCAAGTTTAGTTTCTAGTATCTAGGCCAGACAGCTCACAATTCCCAGTAACGACAGCTGCAGAAATCTGATGTCCTCTTCTGGACTCTCTAAGCCCCTGCACTTATGTGAGCACAGACTGCCTATACAAATACACAGAGTTTTAAAAAAAAATGAAATCTTGAAAAAGAAACCTTTAGGACCTTGCTTTATTTGGCAGGACTGAAGTTTCTCACTCAGACCTCTACCATACTGCTCTGCTACAGTATGAGTAGATCTCTTGTCTGAAGGACAACTCCCCCTTTTTCTCAAACCCCTGTTCCTCCCCCACCCCCCAAACCTAATATCACTGGAGTAATGTCGACAGCTGGTAAGGCAGATTTCCTTCTTTGCCCTTCCAATAAAGAAATATCAAACAATGTCTGTTCAAGTTGGGATTTTTAATTTCTGATATTTATTCTATCACAGGTGGACATAATGACAGCTACCACATATTCCTTGATAGCTTATCTATTCCTTTCTTAGGATTGACAGGAATCTTTACCTCATTGTATTTTCTCCAGGTTAGTCGGGACTGATCAGGTCAGTTGGGACTGATCGGGTCAGTCAAGACTGTTCTAGCTTAAAGATAAAGTATAGCAAGATAATACTTCTTGATATGCAGAAAGTCACTTAGCAAGTGAGTTGTGAAGTCAGCCTTGACTTTTAATTCCTCAACAATGTCTGAGGAGGCCTACAGAGGTGATAAAGGAACAAACATTTGCTAATAGGAGAGAGATATATTGACACTTAGCATCTGAATTTGACATAATTATCCACCACCATCATACAGATATATAGTTCTTGGCCAATGCCCAGCTAAGAAGTATGCTCGGGCAAGCTTTGGAAAGTAATGACCTTGAAGATTTATGTAGATAAATAACTTGCATCTACCTGTATTGTTTCCCCAGTCATTGAACCCAGATCCTCAAGCACTCAAGTCAAGTACTCTACCACTGAGCTGCAGGCCCAATCACTAAGAAACTATTTTGCTCATCTTCCTGTCTTGGCATCAAAGATGAAAGATAAAAATGTTTTCCTCTGATGCAGATTACAAAATACTTCTCTGATCTTGAGGAAACCATGTTTTACTGGGCTTCTTGCTTGTATTAATTACAGGACAAAGTCAAGGACTTAAGAACAGGACATAACTGGTTTGGAATTCTGTTTCCTCCTCCTTCTTGCTCTTACCTGGAATGAATCCTTTAGGTTCCTCCAGTTTTCTTTGTAAAGCTGGGAAAACATAACATTTACTTCATGAAGCTGTGTAAAGAATAAATATGGTACTGCTTGTAAAGTCTCCAGTAGGCAATAGGCTCTCAATTAACTTGGATCTTTCCTTTCTTTAGTATACATCATCCTCTTTACCTAACAAGGAAGGGCTGTGTGCAAAGTCATTGACAAAATGTAAAATGCTTCTCTCTCTTTGAGCCAACTTGTTCTTTTTGTTTGAACGAGTTTGTGGGAACTGATCAAGTGGAACAAAGTCTTAGTTGCTGGATCTGTGTGCTTTGGAATATTGCTGTTTATGGATCAAGTCAAGGAGACTCAGTCAGCCATGGGCAAAGTATGCATATAAATGTGCCTTTGAAATGGCCCCAGTTTTAAAAGAGAATTTGGGGGTTTTAAAAGGAGGCAATTATTTTGTAGGAAAAAGGGTTCATGATCACAAGGATCATCCTAAGCCCTAAACTGGAACAAAACATGCTTTTTTTTCCAGTTAATTGTTTTCCTAGCAAATCCTTCCTTCTCTTTTGCTATGCTGAGCCCATGTCTGTTGCTTTGTCTCCTGAAGGCATGCCTGACTTAGTTATTTCTGCAGCACCTTAGCCACATTATTCACAATTGTTACTCTGCATAACCTCTGGTATGTCACACTCTGACAGTTCAGTGTCCTTACCTAAATTATTCAGTGTTCAACCACGAATGCACACCATTAAGACTTCAGTGTAGATGTTGGAGAGAAACATTGTGTTCGCAGGTGAAGGCCTTGTGAATATTTGCCATGGCTGGCTTCAATGTCATGTCTTTAGCCTTCACCTTGGAAGGACAGATCTTGGGAGTCACATCTTTGTGGCTTCCCTTCCTATCCTTCTTCCTATCACAAACTTACTATGGGCACTGTTTTATGGACCCCAAACTTAATACAAAAATTAGCAAAGGGAATTTGCATATAAGCATTGAAATAGAATGGGCATTCTTCTGAGTACCATGGTCCCAACGGGAGTTATTAGAGACTTTCTAAGTAATTACTTGCAAATCACTCATGTGGACCCATGTAAAAGTGTCCACATTTCTTTACTCTCCAAAGTATTTTTTTTTATTGTTTGTTGTTTGATAATTTCACCCATGCATTCTGATTACTCTTACACCCACCACCTCTAGTCTCCCTCCATCCTTGTCAACTGACCTTCCTTCCTACTAGTCCCTGTATACCATAATGATATGTTTCATTGTGTTGTGTGACCCACTGAATTTAACCAGGGTTACCTGTGTAAACATGAGTGTGGAATTATACAATGGAAGATGGTGGGCTCACTGTTGGGTATGCAACTGAGGACAATAACTGCCTCTTCTCCAGAATCCATCACTAGCCAACTGCTCAGAAGGGATGTGTAGGGTTCCATGAGCCCCTCCTCAATCTGTGACCATTTGGTTGCAGGCCCAGTCTTGTGCAGGTCCAGTGCAGACCCTATCTCCGATAAGGTCATGATTAGAATGGCTGTATCATGCCAAGAGGACAGTATTTCATATCCTTTCTCCATATCCTCCGGTGTTTATGTTATCCTTCTTCTTTTTCCATGATGTCCTATGAGCTTTTGAGAGGGAAGGTAGTATAAATGTTCTATTTGGGGAAGAGCACACCACTTTCACTTATTCTTAGTACCTTGAACAGTTGTAAGTCTCTGCACTTCGTGGCAAAAAGAAGCCCCTCTATGGCTGGCTGTAGTATTTGTTTATGTATATAAATAAAAATATTTAGAAGGCAGTTTCAATGTCTAGTCCCATCAAGCCCTGCATTTTTGACAAGGTTTACAGTACCAGGCATGCTTTCTTTCCTGTGGAGTGGACTATGTAGAAGAATGACAAATCTGTACTGTTTTTTGGGGTTGCCAGTGGCTCTCCAAGAACAGTTAGTTACTCATCACAACAGTCATGCTGCTACTGCACTAATGTGGTCATCTTTCCTGGTGGTTAGTATCATAATTCATAGAGTTCAAAGTTGAGTAAGTCTGTTAATGACTTCCCCCACCCCAGCAGCCTGTGTAGTACCTTTTGGCAATATGAAAACTAGAGAGTATGATTAACTTCGCAGCTCAATTCCTGCCTGATATTTTTATATCTTGTAACAAAAGTATATAATGTCTTTAGCAATAGAATCTTATCATCTAGTAGGCCACGAAGAAGAATGATAAATCTGTACTATTTTGGGGATGGGTGGGCAGTGGCTCTCTGAGAAACAGATTCTAAGGAAGTATACCACCTGGCACTGAATTTTTTTTTATAACTCATAGCTTCCAGAAGCACCATTATCTAGCCATATAAGATATTTCACTTCTTCCTTTTTTCCCTTCTCCCTTTTTAAACTAACATATTTTAATTGGCTTATGAAGTAGTAAGTTTCCATATGGCTGTCCTAGTTTTATTTTTCTTTCTGTTATAAAACATCCCAACCAAAAGCAACTTAATGGAGGAAAGAGTTTGTTCAGCTAATGATTCTAGGTCACTGTCCATCATTGAGGAAGTCAAAGTAGAACCTTGATAGAAGGTCAACTTGTTATTCCATATAACAGTACTGCTAATAAAGGAATATACTTCACAGCCAAAGAAGTATAGCAGTAGCCATGTAATACTTTGTTTGCTAGCTGGCATGCTTGTCTTTAGATAGCTTTTTTATAGACTTTAGGGCAACCTGCTTAGGGAATGGCTCTGCCCACAATGGGCTGGACTCATTTATATCAGTTAACAATTAAGATGTTCTCCAATAAATATGTACACAGGCCAATTTGTTTTAAGCAGCTTCTGAATTGACACTGTCTTCCCAGCATTTCTAGGTTGTTCCAAGTTGTTAAAGCTAGTTAGGACAGTTTTTTTTTTTTTTTTTAATTCTTCAAAGACTGTGGAAGTCATAAAACAATGCATTCTTCTGTTCTTTGACTTTTTGAGAGAGATTTGTCATAGGACCACTCATTTCTTATGAGAATAAAGGCACAATTTATTTGCAGGGGGTGGGAAGCAAAACCATTCTTGCCATTTCAGTGATGTGTCTCTTTAATGAATATTGGTATATGAAAAGATACATAATGCATCTTTGGTGGGAAATTTGTGGAGGCCATCAGGAAAAATACTTAACAAAACTCATGGAAAGAATTTAAGAAAGTTTCAAGGGTGAGTCAGAGTCATGAGATTATTGAGGGCACAGCCTTAAACAAGACTTCTATATCATGCACTTCAAAACTCAGGAACTACCAAAGAAAAGGCCACAGAAAGAATGTTAGAACTGGAGAATGGAAAGAATGCTGAGAAATGCTGTCTCCTGGACATGACTCGGCTGTTGCACCCATGAACTCACAACATCATGGTTAACCTGCGTAAGACCTGTTCAAGACAGGGCCCATGAATATTGTTTCTAGGGTATGGGGAAATCATATTCTTGGTGGTATTGCTACTAGAAAGTTTGTCTTGCTCAAATAAATGACTCCACATATACTCATATGAGCAATCCTAATCAAACTCAGTAGGTTATAAAAAAAGAAGGCATGAAAATAGGAGGAGCTTTAATTTCTTGAGCTTTCTTACCCTCTTCTGATTTTGACTGAAGAATGTCAGGAGCCATAATAGAATAAGATAATAACTAACAGGTGATCATCCTGAAATGCCTGCTTCGGATTATTATATGATCTGCAACCCTTATTAAGCAAGGCTGTAAGGGACTAATTTTAGGAAAGATTTCTGTTATTAATATGTTTTCCTGTTATTATTAAACATATAGAACAATCACTAAGTAGTAGCACACTCCTTTGGAGCAGATCTCTGCAGATCCATGAAGGTGTACTGTCTTGTAGTGATGCTATATAGACATTAGATGACTTAAGTCTTAATGATGATCTTATAAGAATTCCTAAAATTATATCTGTGATTATTAAGCTC
>NW_022196904.1:143255748-143257248 GCF_008632895.1 Mastomys coucha
GCTATATTTAGGCTGGCTTGCCCTTCCTTCAGTCCCTGCTCTCTGCAACTCCTTCCATGGGTATTTGTATTAAGCTCTTTTACAATGGGATTGCTATTAGGTCCTTTTCTGATAGTCAAAGCTGCAATGAGAACTCTGCCAGTCTCCTAAGTGTCAGCAGTTAATTGCTCTTAGATGGTAACCAGACTTTCTCCTACTCAGAGCACATTCCAAGAGGTTGTAAAACAATTAACCAAAGGTCATAAAAGGGGGACTAATGATTTATTATAGGTACCAGGACAGAAGATAAAATAGACTGGGTTTATCTATACAAAACCTCACTTAAAACTTAGGTATTATCTTAACCTTCAGTGAACCTGTGAGGCTGAGACAGGTAATGGATGTTTAGCTAGATAATTACTCCTAATGGATATGCATGTAAACATTCGCTGTTGTAAGTTTCTATTTCAATTTATGATTTGATTTTTGGTGTGGAGCTTTGTAACATGTGATCATGTATTCTGAAAGAGCTAGATAGAGTAGAATCTTTCCCCTTTCCCCACTTAGAGAAAATTTCCCTTTCTCTACTTAGGATCTTTTCGATTTTCCCCTTGGATAGCTTTCATAGGAAACTTTTTAGAACTTAGTAATAAATTCTATGATCACTTCTCTAAGTGTCTTCTCTTCCTGAGACTTCTGACTAGCAGGCTGAAAGTTAGAGCCCAGCAGTTCTTGCTGAGATAGAACAAAGGCTGCACTGCTTAATCCTCTGCTCTTAGGCTACAGGTGTTAATCACCTAAGCCAGCAGTCTTTTACCCTCAGAAAGAGCAAGAAAGATTTTAGGACTTTTTTGAAGTTAGCAGCAGCAGCATTATAGTACAGTTAGAGAGCTAGAAAACTCTAAACCCTCAGACTTTGAAGCCATCACCAGAGTCCTACTCTGTGACTCCACTGCTCCCCTGTCCTGGGCCGGGAGTCTCCCGGCAGAAGAAGACAGAGGGTAAAATTTGAAGCAAGCATAGAGGGAGGAAGATGGTCTTTACATATCCACAGCTGAAATCCTTCCTGTGGTGTAGGGGTGACCCTACATACATGTTTCTTTTTATCGAATATTGTTGTTAAAATAGACCTTGGTGATAGAAGATATTTCTTAGCTGTTTTTTGTTTGTTTTGAATTGTGATGAACTGTCTTGGATAGTTTACTAATACTTAGACAAAATCCACACTTTTATTTCAAAGTCTGGGAAGGAGCTGGCAAGATGGCTCACTCAGTAAGATGTTTGCCTTTCACGTATGAGGACTTAAGCTTGATCTTCAGATTCCACTTGGAAAAGTTGGGTGAGGTGGGGGTGCAGGCTGAAATCCCTGTGCTGGGGAGGCAGAGACAAGAAGATTCCCGTAGTTCACAGACCTAGTAGCCACTGATCTAGCTGAATAGGTGAGCTCCAGGCTAGTGAGAGGCCCTGTCTCAATGAATAAGGTGGATGGCTCCTGAGGATTGACCTCAGAGGTTGTTCTTT
>NW_022196904.1:143257258-143257472 GCF_008632895.1 Mastomys coucha
AGAGAGAGAGAGAGAGAGCACTCTTTGGAAAAACAGAAAAAACAGATGAGAAAAAAGGGAAGTTGTGGTTGAGATGCAGTGACATCATAGATTTGTTATAGGTATGTCTACAAACTGCCCATATAACTTCAAGATTAATTTCAGTAGATAAATCGTTGAATAGAATGAAGAGTAGGAAGTAGCTGGATTAGATAGAGTTTTTTTTTTTTTTTTG
>NW_022196904.1:143257762-143262048 GCF_008632895.1 Mastomys coucha
TTTTGGTTGTTTGTAAAGGGATGAGGAGGATGAGTGGGTGGGTGTAGGAGCACTCTCTCAAAGGCAAAGGGGAGAAGGGGAGGGGGAAGGGGATGGGGATAACTCTGACAGGGGGACCAGGAAGGGGGAAACATTTGGCATATAAATAAGTAAAATAATTTAAAAAATAAAAATATAATTGATCAGTGTGTACATGCATATTTAGGAATGCAAGAATAGCTAACAGGGAACACTGAATGCTTGATCCACATTGGCAGCCATGCTGACTTTTATAACTGCCATCTTCATTACACTGACCATACTTTCTTCTCTGATAACTTTGTGGAGAGTAGTGCTGTTCTGCATCAGAGGTAGTGAAGCAAGGGAAGGGTTGGCAGGAGAGCAACAGAGCACAGCATAGTTGTACTTAGGGGATTGATTTAAATTATTTTGCATAGACTTCTCCCCTGTACACAATTCAGGTTGTACAGATTGTCTGGTCTCATCTCTTCATTTTATTTTCACATTCTCTCTAATGGATTTGCATGTTTGTATCATAGAAGGCATATGGTGACATCTATATCACAGAAGATATATAGAATCATCTTTCTCTTATGCTTAGAGTAGCAGATGCAGAGAACTGAATTAGCCTTAGACTTCTGGACTCTACCAGCTGGCTCACCCAAGCTTATTGCTCTCAGAAGGCCCTAACCTCCTCTGCAGTCTCTTCATGGCTGTCTTCATCTCTTGGTTCCTGAGAGTATAGATCATGGGGTTTAGCATAGGTGTGATGACAGTGTTATTGATAGATATGGCTGTGTCCATGGGCAGGGTAGTGAAGGGCCGGCAATAGATGTAAACACAGGGCACAAAATGGAGAGTCACCACCAGGATGTGAGAGGTGCAGGTGGAGAGAGCCTTGTTCCGTCCCTCCCCGGAATGGGATTTGAGCATAACAAGAATGATGGTGTAGGAGCCTAGGAGTAGGAAGAACCACAGCAGGGTTACCAGCCCATTGTTGGAGATCATGAGAAGTTCAAGGGCAAAAGTATCGGTGCAGGCCAGCTTCACCACCTGGGGTACATCACAGTAAAAGGCATCCAAGGTGTTGGGGCCACAGAAGGGGAGTGGAAGCATCAGAATTATCTGGACAATTGAATGTAAACCACCACCCACCCAGGAAGCCACCACCAAAGCCACCCATACCTCTCTCTTCATAATGGTTACATAGTGCAGGGGTTTAGCAATTGCAAGGTACCTGTCATAGGCCATCACAGACAGGAAGAAAATATCTGCCCCACCAGCAAAGTGGAAGAAAAAGATCTGTGTCAAACAACCATTATAGGAGATGGTCTTCCTTTCTGATAAAAGATCCACCAAGAACTTGGGGACTGTGATAGATGAAAAAACAATATCTAGAATGGATTTGTTCCTCAAGAGGAAGTACATAGGAGTGTGGAGGCGGGACTCAGAAGTGATGGTAACCACAATGAGGGTGTTTCCCAGCACAGTGGTTACGTACACGACGAAGAAGACCGAGAACAAAAAGAACTCCAGTTCTTGGAAGCGAGTAAGTGCCAGGAAGACGAATTCCTTCACATTGGTGTGGTTTATCTGGCTCATGGCTGGGATAGGCTTCTGCTACATCTACCTAGGGAGGAGATGGGTTAAGGTTTGGAGTATGGTAGCATGAGGCTGAAGTGCCATTTGTTATATGCATCATTTATGTTACTAGGCTTTCTTAAAGTACTCAACTGGTCATGACTATGTAGGAAAACTGGACCCAAGCCTTCAATTTTTGGGAGGGAGAACCATCATAATCTTAGCCTGGATTCTGGGTAGGGGGAAATTCACACAATGTGGTCATTTACCTATGATTTGTCCTCTGTCTGGTAGGAATAGCTTCTTTACATATAGGCTCTTCTGCATATCTCACCAAGGGCTTTCAGAACCCTGCAATTTCATCTTGATCTTCACCTTAAAGTCTATGTGGTCTGCAGACTGACTATGATTTTCTTTGAAGCTTAGAGCAGTGCCTGGCTTGGTTACATTTACACAATTGCTGTCAGTAAATGGTAAGCCAAGGACTCAAATTCAAATAATTCTCCTTGACCAGATTTTGGTTAGGCTCCTCTGAGCCTTCTCCCTGTGCTTTGTTCTGGAGCCCAGTTTCAACAAACAATCTGCTAAGTCTGTTTAGTGAGAGCCCCCTACCCTTGGTGTCAAATTCTTTATCTCTCATCTCTAATACTAAAATCCTTGTTTCTGAGTGCTTGGCCTATTTGTAGCAAGAGTTCATTTTGGCCAGCTTAATGAGACTCATCCTGGTCTCATAACCCCTTCTAGTATTTTCTTTAATTTCCACTGATCCTCTCTCAATACCCTTCCATCCTTGTTGTATCTTGAGTTGAGCTCAAATTTTCTTTCTCACTGCAATTAATTCTCTTTCCCCTTAACAATCTCCAGAGGTTTTGTGACTACAGCCCTACTCTGCCAGATTGATATCTGGGAATTATTTTTGATGATCAGAGTCCTAATGGGTAGGTAAAGCATAAGCTATTAGTTAAGTAGCCTGACTATTTAACTGTCATCTCCTGACTTTTGGGAAGGGTCAGGCTTGTATAAATAACGTTCTTTAACAAACTGGGAGCCTTCATCTCATCGTGGACTCACAGCATCCTTGGAAGACTAAAGACCAGCAGTGGATGTTCAGGGCTGTTTAGTGATCAGTAGATGGTCAGAAGAACTAATTATTAGAGCTTCACAGAAGATCAGAGGAGTAAAAAGAGAAAGTTGTTAATTTGGCCAGAATGAGACTATGAATTAGTAAAAGAGAAATTTAGCCAGATTCTTTGATGTATATTCCAGGGACATTGTATTATTTCTATGTGATAGAAAAAATAGCTTCTGTTTCCAAATCAGAAATAAGCCATTGGAGAATAAAATTATTTTCAATAAAACTATCCACATTTAATAAGAAAATTGTGTCTCTGAAAATTTTAAAATAATTCAAACATCTCAGATGACCAAATTCCACTTTGGGAGTTGGGGTACACAGCTGATATTTGAAGCAGTTGAATCAACTGTTAAAAAAAAAAAAGAAAAGAAAAGAAAAGAAAAAAACCTCAGCATAATAAAGATTAGAATAAAGATAAAAAATAATAAAACATTTCCCTCAAAATAAAAGCATACTAGAGGATTCTATAAACAACCAATTGTTCACATTTTTTTCTTTAAAATTACTTCAGAATTGGGTGAATTCTAATGTCTTTATTTGAGAAATTAGGATACACATAAAAATTAAATAGAAATCAGGTGGACAGTTTGGATGCCTGATGTTCCTATTGTTAAAATTTCATTTCTACAGAAAAGAAAATTGTAATTTTTAAATTTTAGGTTAATCTTAGTTAAAACATTTCTACAATCTTTCATTGATATATGCTTACGATGCACTTCAGTGTGTCAGCATCTTCCCTGTGACTGATACTCTGAAGTGATTCATTTCCATCCTCACTATTAGCAACAGTATCCATCCTACTAGCAACAACAATGAGCAACACAGGTGATAATGTCCACTTGACACTTTGCTTTTCTCAAAGGCATCTGCAAAGAAAAGTATCTACTCCACGACACTGTTGAACCTCCAGGGGTGGTGTTTATGTGTAGGAGGGAGAACACTTGAATTCATCTTAGAGAAATTGGGATTCTATTACTAATCATGTATCTCTATTTTGCTTTTCAAGATATATGTGTGGCTTCATTACTTATCCTATTTAAAAATATGCAGCCACATCATACTTCCTTTTTTTTCTTTTTTACATTTTATTTTATTACATGTATTTTGTTACTGTTGCTATAAAATCTGCGAGGTCCTCTGAAGATTGATGGACAACATATTGTTGATTAAGATAGAGACTTTCATTGGTACAGTGTAAATCAGACAGGGTAGGAGTCACATTTGTTATGAAGGGCTGAGAGGAATAAGGCATTAACCAGGTGAGAAAGCAGTCTTGGGAGATTGGAAAGCGAGTGATGGATGACATTGGGAGTTAGGCTTTCTGAAAGCACAGCAGAGAGGTGGCTGAGAGGGCCAGATAAGTCTCAAGTTCTTCCCTTAAGCTGGCCAGTGGACTCTCATTAATATTTTCAAAAATGCAATGTGAACAATTGGTAAATGATATTTTTACATGCATCTATAATTTCTTTAAGACAAATTCCCAGAGCCGGGCAGTTGTGGTGCACACCTTTAGTCCCAGCACTTGGGAGGCAGAGGCAGGCGGATTTCTGAGTTCGAGACCAGCCTGGTC
>NW_022196904.1:143262099-143280216 GCF_008632895.1 Mastomys coucha
AAAAAAAAAAAAAAAAAAAAAAAAAGACAAATTCCCAGAAATGGATTTACAAAATTACATGATGTATTAATTTTCTAGTTTTGATGAACCTAGTTCTAAATGTATTTGGATGTTTGACTTCTTTTTACATAGGGAGACTAAAAATGGAAATAGATTACAAACACATATTTTTTACAAAAAAAAGAAAACCATAGGTAACAAATGTTAAAGCAGTGAAAACATTAGCATAATATTGGAGTGAAAGTTTTAAAAATAATCTTTGGAGGGCTAGGTGTGATGGCTCAGTGGTTAAAAACACTGGCTGCCCTTTCAGAGGGCCTAGGTTTGATTCCCAGAACCCACATAGTGGCTTCCAACCACTTTTAATTCAAATGTCAGAGGATTGAATGCCTCCACAGGCACCAAGGGCACCAAAGCACACAACTTTGTGCATTGATATACATGCAGGTAAAACACTACTACACAGAAAGTAAATAAATAGTAAAAATACTTCAAAGTATGTGAAAATTACATTAAAAACAATTAGGTTTGATTAAGTGACAGTTTGTAATACCTATGGTTTTAAAAGTATTCTAGAAAAAATAAAAGTATTATAGATATTAATAATTAAATATAAATGAAAAATGGCAAACTATTTACAGTTCGTCCCCAATTGATCTTTGTTGTCGTTTGTGAGACAGGGTCTCCCTTATGTATCCTTTACTGGCGTAAAACTCACTGTGTAGGCAAACTGGCCTCAAACTTTTAGAGCTCTGGCTGCCCTGTCTCTTAAGTGCTGAGATTAAAGATGTCCACCACCATACCTGGTCTATTATTAATATCTCTGATGAAAAACTCTTACAAATCAATGTGACATAGACAGAAACTTAAAAAAAAAAAAGGATCATAAGTCACATAGAGATGTGGTCAGTCCACATATGAAAAGATGGTCAATCATACTACTAATGAAAGAAATGCAAATTAAAATTGCAGTCAGATATGTTTTTTTTCATGTAGAATATTGGCCAGTTTTGAAAAGGCCTGTTATAGATGTGGATGTGGGGAAAGAAATACCTTCAAAGATGATGAATACTAGGGACAAAATTTGGAGGAATGCCATTTTGGAAATATGTATTAAAAATTAAAGTATGCAAATGTTATTAATACAAAATTCTGCTTTGGGAATTCAGGTTAGAGAATGATTAAACCAAATGCTTAGTGTCCTAAGGCCCGAGGAGGCTCGTCACAGGGCAGTGCACAGCCAGAGAAAGAAGAATTCAGGCTAATGTTTTGGTGTAAAAAGTTGGTACAATAAGTGGTTTATAATGTATAGTTTATAATTTGCAAACTTTCTGGCCGACAGTATAGAATTGTGATGGGTTAAAACAATCAATATACTAGCTGATATAATATTTAGGGAAAAAAACTCCTACATGCTTAAAAGTCTGAGAGGATGGAAATCTCAGTAGTTGTTGTGGTCATTATCTGTGAGTAATTTTACTTGGACAGTTTTGAGACATGAATGAGCTACCTCAGTGATTAACTTCTTACTTTTTTTGGAGGTAAGGTCTTGTTAGGTTGCTCAGGCTATTGCTGACCTCCTGATCTTCTGTCTTAGCTCCCAAAACACTGACATTTCAGGGGTGCCCCACCACCCCTGATTCAAACAACTTTACTTTAAATCTATATCGCCTTATGTCTTGTTAAAAAACTTCTAGCTTAAAAATTAAAATAGCTTCTGATTTTAAAATAAGTAACTCACACTCACTATTTGAAATGAAATCCTTTTCTAATGACTTGAACTTTGATATTGTATATGTTCCTCTCTTTTTCTGCAAAGTTGTAAGAAATACAACTTACTGAAGAAAGGCCGGGGGGGGGGGCGGTGCGGGAAGTCAGCTCCAGTTTTTCTTCCTATTTCTTATGGCTTTTTTAAGGAAGTGACCCAGTGAAGAGCCCGGGACCTGTCCATTCTATTCTCCCAGAACGTAGATCAAAGCTAATGACAGTTTGCATCTCTTTCAAGTACTAGCATTTTGCCTCTTGCTTTGTGGCCAATCACTTTAGAATTTTCTAGACTCAGGCTCAAGAACAGGTCAGAATTAAGTAATGGGCATTTTACATGATCCCCCAGGGTTGCATGACCAGCTCTAGAGACAGCTTGCCTAAAGGACACAAATATTGCTGCTAGGTTTAATTAGTTTCCATCTTGACTCTCTAACCCTGAGCAACTTGGCTATTTAGAAGTTTGGGATACTATTCCATGAAATGAGAAGCCTGTTTCTTCACAGTGGGCTTTGCTTATGGCAGTCCAGCATATTCTATGTACATTTCTGCTTTCTCTTAAAATGCAAAATTCCTGGAGCCAAGACTTTATTTCATCTCTATTGAACCAGTTGCATCTTCCTATCATATACCAGTTATTCAATAATTCTTTTGGAACAGATGTATGAGCTAATGGATGTGAGTATGTAAAGTGCAGTAAGTGGCAGTTTTCCTTTATTGCATTTAAGACCTTATTCTACATCTCCTATTCATTTGTATTACTGTGAGAGTCCCAAAGCTGTCTTTCTGCCCTTGAGTGTACACCATGACTTCACATTGTTATACAAATGTAGGTCACCAATGTCATTACAACATTGGCATCACTATGACTCAAGTTTCTTTTCCTGCTTGCAGCTAGCATTTAATCTTCTTTTTAGAAGGGAATCATAGGGGTTAATATCCTATACATCACAGATATTCAGTAGATGTTCATAGTAGAGTTTGACACAAAAACTCAATAAAATTTGACATAAAGAAAATGACCTTTTAATTTAAATGTTTTCAGAAGTACAGTGTTTTATGCTATAAACCTTATCTTTTACTTATATATATATCTTAGTTTTCAAGACAAGATCTCATTATGTAGCTCTGACTGTCACAAAGCTCTCTATGTAGACAAAGTTGGCTTCCCCAGTGCTATAATCATAGATGTGTGCTACCACATGTAGCTAAGCGTTTCTAACTTTTAGTTCAAAATGAGATATATTTAAATTACTAATGGGTGTTTTACTTTTCAGAGACTAAAGGTTGAACACTACATAGATCATAAATTTTGTTAAGTCTTTAGGATGCTCTCACCCACCTTTGTGTTAGAAAGACAAGCATGCCAATTCATCCATTGTCAAGGCTTTGCTCTTCTTCACCTGAACACAAGCACAGCTTACAGTGTTCTCTCAAACATCAAATTAGAAGTCTAATATAATAGTCAGCATAGGGATTTGTGTCAGATATTTGTAGCACATGTAATTTCAGTGGTGAAGGCAAGCACTTGCAGATGCAATGGGAGTTATTAAGAGGTTACTAAGCAACACATATGTGTGTGCTCGCTCCCTCTGTCTCTTTGTCCCCAACCTGCCTCCACAGTGAGAAGACAATGAGGATGTGATGTAAGTATATTCAAGAAAACCTGAAAAATTCCCATAAGCCATTTCTCTTGGCTAGATCAGCATTGAGGTCTGTGTAAAGTCATTCACACCCATTTGCAGACATTTCATCAATAATATGCCACAACCATATGACAGATATCATACTGCCGTATGATACTTGATCATATCATTGATTTCCTTTAAAAGGACAGTGATAACGATCAATCACAATATGTATTTGGTACTTTCTGGGTATCAGATAAACAATGTGACCTCTACATTCATGGGGTTCATTGATTGGGGAAAATCAGACATAGATTACATCACATGTGGTTCTAACTGGTGTAAAAATGTCACAGAGATTTGTAGGCTTAGATTTTTTTCAAAACCTACTTTACTTAGGGTTCTTAAATACTTCAAACTTCCTACTAACCCACCAGCCAGAGGTAGGGGAAAAAGAAGGTTAAGAGGAAACGGGTGTTGTGGACCTGTTTAGAAGTAGTTCCTTGGGGTGATTCCACTCTTTGCTGTTAGGATACCAGCAGTCCAGTTCAATAGCAAACACCAAACACAAATCAGCAGTGGTGGCATGATCCAAGCGAAACAGACAGATTCTGCTGAATCAGCATGAGTCATTGAAAGAAGAATCAGCTGGAATACCATGAGGAGTTTTTTGGTGTCTTTTCTCTAAGAAGTAAAGACCATCAAAGGCATGTGTGTGTGTGTGTGTGTGTGTGTGTGTGTGTGTGTGTGTGTGTGACATTTGATAACAAAAATTTATGATAGTTATTAAATTATTTTCTAAAACATTTAATTATCTTGGTTTCTCAACTGTTCCGAAGAACCCAGGCATCGGTTAAGAATATCATTATAGAGCTAAGATATGAGGATTCCTGGTAATCTGATTGCCCCTTGTATGTCCCTCCTGACTTGGAGGCCCTTGGAGTCATGAATGGTGCTGTAGTTCAGGATTTAGTGATTGATGGTGGAAAAAGCCTAGATAGGTCAGCATGTGAGGAACTCTGTCCTCATCTCTCCTAGAAGGTGGGGGAGGGGCCACACTGAAAGGAACCTTTGGATTCATAATCTTCTTTCATTCAGTGTGTCCTAGGAAGGTTGGCATGGCTTATGGGATGGTAAAATTTGGAGAAAATTGACAAGGATAACTTAACATCCCCATTGTTCTTCTGTTTCAGTAGCCTCTGTCTCCTTGTAGAAAGAATGCCATCTTTTTAAAGTCACCTGGAGGTCCATTAACAGTAAGTACAGTACTCTTCCTGAGTGGGCTAACCTGTCAGAAGCAGCCACCGGGGCAGATAAAAGCCTTGTCCTCTCTGAAACTCTATCAGGAATTCAGCTGATGATTTTATTTATTTATTTATTTATTTATTTATTTATTTATTTATTTATGTTTTTTTGAGACAGGGTTTCTCCGTGTAGCCCTGGTTTTCCTGGAACTCACTCTGTAGACCAGCCTGGCCTTGAACTCAGAAATCCACCTGCCTCTGCCTCCCAAGTGCTGGGACTAAAGGCATGTACCACTGCCCAGTATGCTTTGATTTCTTTAGACTAAACTTTTAGTTATTATTATTATGTGTGCACACACATGCGTACTTGCATATGCCACAGTGTATATGTAGAGGTCAGAGTACAACTTTGGGGAATTGGCACTCTCTTCCATGGTGAGTTCCAGAGAGGGAGCTCAGGTCATCAGGCATGGGTAGCAAGTACTTTTACCTACAGGGTCATCTCACCTATACTGACACTTTGATCTTTTCTTTAGTTTTAATTAGCATACAAGTAGCAGGTTTTGGATATCAAACAATGACTATATTCGACTTGTAGCACTCATCATCATCATCATCATCATCATCATCATCATACCATCATCATTTGGTCTTGGATGGGAGTAAGTTTTGGTAATTCAGCAAACCTGAGACAGCTGTCTCTCCTCCAATGCAATGATTATGCTTCCCCCAATGTGGAGTAATATTTCTCTTATTTGAACAATGAAATCCCTTCAAATTTTTACATTGTTCCTACTACGCCTGTACTTACTAATAAGTCAGTGCCTTGGCCTGTACAAAGTTCAGGAGAAGAGTAAACTATAAGAAGGTTGAGATCTTTTCTTTTGGGGAACTCATCTGACACTCTGGGAATGGACACTACCTTAGGGTTGGTCAACTGCCTGCTGGCCTCTTATCTCCTGCATTCTGGTGTGGCTCTCCAAGTCTAGATGTCTTACCTTCTGTAAGCTCTGGTCAGCTTGGGGATAGCAGATCATGGGAAGCTGGGTGTGCAGTCAGAAGGCATGTGGGAGGCACATGGCTCCATGGGGTCCTCCATTAGCCCAATGGCAAAAGGGAGTATGTTGGAAGTGTCAAGAGACACAATGAAACCAGAGTGGATCTTCCTAGTAGAGATATTGTTGATGGACAAATCGACTTTAAAAGTCTTTCCTTCCAAAGAGAAGATAAGTTATATGGATATGAAAGCTACTCTATATTGCTCCAAGATGATGAAAAATATGCAGTACCCCTCATGTAGCTGTATATATTAACCAGGTAGGGGAAGAAAAGAGATCTTGGAGAGATCTCTTTAGAGAGAAGAGAGTAGGTATGGTTATGGTGATTGAGAGAGACATTAAGCTGTAATGGACTTCATTCTCAGTGTCAGACTGCTGAAGGAATAATGTGGTTAAAATCTAGACAATTCTGACCCCAGTGTAGGGGAATGCCAGGGCCAATAAGTGGGAGAGGGTGGAGTGGCAAGCAGGGGGAGGGGGGAGGCAACAGGGGTTTGTTCTTGTTGTTTTTTGTTTTTTGTTTTTGTTTTTTGTTTTGGAGGGGAAACTGGGAAAGGAGAAATCATATGGCATGTAAATAAAGAAAATGTCTAATAAAAAAAAAAAAGAAAAAAAATCTAGGCAATTCTGACTCACCAGAATTGGGGAGAGATGAGCAACAGGGGAAAACTATTGGACCATCGGACTTAGGTTTGTTAGGTTCTTGTACGGCTGAGGCAGTAAGAAGCCGTAGCAAAGGAAAATGCCCCTTAGCATTTACTTAGAGAATGGCTCAGTAGCGAGTAAGGAAATTTAACAAGAAGACCCTGTTTAATGGAATAGATTATTTAAAAAAGATTTATTTTATTTTATTTTATTTTATTTTATATGTGTGAGTACACTGTAGCTGTACAGATGGCCATGAGCTATCATGTGTGTGGCTGCTGGGAATTGAACTCAGGACCTCTGCCAGCCCGCTCGCTCTGTCTTGCTCGCTCTGGCATAATTCACTGTAGCTGTCTTCAGACCCACCAGAAGAGGGCGTCAGATCTCATTAAGGGGGGTTGTGAGCCACCATGTGGTTGCTGGGATCCAAACTCAGGACTTTCGGAAGAGCAGTCAGTCCTCTTACCCACTGAGCCATCTCGCCAGCCCTGGAATAGATGTTTTGTTTTAATAATTTATTTAACCTATGCATGACAGATCTCTTCAAATTCCACTATCTGGCAAGAGGAATTTCCGGAAGACTTGTATGTGTACTAGAGTTCTGCTCTAATTTCTGGTATGACGCTGAGAAAGTTCGGTTTCTTGATGAAATCTTGTTTCTTCATTTTGTATCCTACATACAGTGTAACCAAAGCACTGTAACAAGTATTTGATTAAATAGCTCTTGTGTTTGGTGTATACTGCCTAATAACAGATAGTTGTTACAATTTTATAAAAATATGTTATTATAATTTTTTTTGAGATAGCATCTCACTATGTAGCCCTGTCTGGCTTGGAACGCCTTATGTAGATTAGGCTAGTACCAACTCACAGAGATTCGCCTGCTTCTGTTTTCCTGAGTGCAGGGATTAAATGAGTGGGCCACTATGCCCAGATGAAAGGTGTTTTTGTAAAGAAATTCCTTTTACCTCTGTTCTTGATTGGTGAATGCAACAGATAAGTGAATGTGAAGAATAAAGACACACATCTGATGGGAAGGGCCTCATTTTATATTTCTTATTTTATTTTTTTCTTACTCTGATACAATACATCCCTACCACAGGTTCTCTTCCCTCAACTCTCTCAACACTTTCCCCCCAACTCCCATATCCACTCCTTTCCCATTTCCCTTCAGGAATGAGCAGGCCTTCCAGGGATATTAGTTGAACACAGGATAAAAATATACAATAAGACTAGGCACAGATCCTTATACCCAGGCTGGATGAGGCAGCCCAGTAGGAGGGTCCTAATAGCAGGCAAAAGAGTCAGAGACTCCACCAATGCCACTGTTAGGAGTCCTATAAGAACACCAAACTAAACAACCATAACATATATACAGAGTATATAGCTCAGACCCATGCAGGCTCTGCAAGCCCCTATGATCCCTTTTTAGTTGATTCTGTGGGCTATGTTCTCCTGGTATCCTCAACCCCTCTGGCTCCTACAATCCTTTCTCTTTCTTCAGAGAAGTTCCCCAAGCTTCACTTAATGTTTAGGTGTGAGTGTCTGCATTTGATCCCATTCAGCAACTGCTGGCTGAAGCTTCTCTGATGACAGTTGGGCTAGGCATTGATCTATGAGTATAGCAGAATAATACTAAGAATCATTTCACTGATTGTTTTGGTCAGTTTTGTTTGGTTCTATCGTTAGACTTTGGGCTATCCAGTAATTCCTGGCTATTAAGGCAGTGTCTAGCATGAGCTCCCTCTCCTCATGTAGGACTCTAGTTAGATCAATCATTGGTTAGCCACTCTTGAAAGTTCTGCACCAACCATTGCCCCAGCACATCTTACAAGCAGGACAGATTGTAGATACAAGGTTTTATGGCTGGATTGGTGTCTCAGTTCCACCACTGTAAGCCTTTCCTGGTTGCAGAAGAAGGCTGGTTCAGGCTCTGTATCCCCCATTACTAGGAGTCTTCTCTAGGGTCACCCTTTTAGATTCCTGGGGAGTTTCACAATACTAGTTTTCCACATCACTATCCTATACCCCCATTTCCAGTCACATCTTCATATACTCTCATAGGGATCATTTTAATAATTTATTTTCAAATATGAATGCATAATGCCTTTCTTGCCTGGGGCAGAAGCTGAGTGATGCCAAGGGTTATGTATGCCTCCAGTAGAGCAGCGTAGTATGCTTTCACTCACAAGTTAGGAAACATTTTCTTTTTCTCCATCACTTTCCGCAAGGCATCTTTGATCTCTTTGTTCCTCAAACTGTAAATGAGAGGGTTCAGCATGGGAATCACCAGCGAATAGAAGACAGACACTACCTTGTCTCTGCTAAACGAGTAGCTGGAGCTGGGCCGCAGGTACATGAAAAGTGCTGTCCCAAACAGCATGGTCACTGCCATGAGGTGCGAGGCACATGTGTTGAAGGCTTTCCGCCGGCCTCTCACAGAGTGGATCTTCAAGACAGCAGACACTATGTAACTGTAGGAGACAAGGAGGATGAGAAACGATGTTCCTCCCACTGTGATCACTATGAGGAAGTTCACCACTTGGCTAAGGAATGTGTTAGAGCAAGAGAGTGCCAGGATTGGGGGGAGGTCACAGAAGAAGTGGTTGATGACATTTGGCCCGCAAAAGTGGAGCTGAAATATGGAACTGGCCTGAATAAAAGAACTCAGGAAGCCACCAAGATATGCTCCGGCCACCATGCGCATGCAGAGACCCTGGGGCATGATGGTGGTGTAGAGCAGGGGGTTAGAGATGGCTGCATATCTATCATATGCCATTGCTGTCAGCAGGAAGCACTCAGTTAGGCCCAAACCGACAAAGAAGAAGAACTGAGCGGCACATCCCAGGAATGAGATAGTCTTCTGCTCTCGAAAGAAATCAGAGAGCATCTTGGGAGCTACAGAGGATGAGTAGCAAATGTCAACGAAGGATAAGTTGCTGAGGAAGAAGTACATGGGTGTGTGTAAACGGATGTCATCTCTGATCAGAATGATGAGGGCCAGGTTCCAGGTCAAGGTCACGAGGTAGATGCCCAGAAAGGTCAGAAAGAGGAAGATTCGGAGTTCTGGGTGGTCTGAGAATCCCAAGAAGATGAACATGGTTACTGATGAGCTGTTCCATATGTTGGCTATAGCCATGTTTTCCACAGATCACAAGGACAAGGGGCGGACCTGGGTTAATAGTAATCATCCACATTACAGATGCTATGACACATGCAGGAGGGGCTGTGCATTACAGAGGGCTAAAAACAAAAGGGGCCCGGGAGATGACTCAGTCACTTAAGTGTTTGTAAGCATGAGGGTCTGAGTTAGATTTTGAGAACTAATGTTAAAAGTCTGTACAGGGGATTGGACAGCCAGCCTAAGCTACTTGGCAAATTCCAAGCCATTAATTGACCTATCTCAGAAAACAAGGTAGATGGTGTCTGATAAATGGAGGCATGTCTCCACATGCATGTGCACCTGCACACACATGAACATGCACATACACAAATGTATATAAAAATGTCCCTTCCCCTCAGTTGCATTACTCTCTTAAAGGTGTAGGTTATGAACTATAGCTGAGATGAATATCACCTGTGGCCTTAGACTCCTAGGAATCAATTCATGTCTGCACCATTTACTCATATATCACTCTGCTGAGCTATCTAACATCTCTTGTTTCAGTTTCTCTACCTTTAAACTAGGTTGCAGTAAGTACTTTATGGATTTGCTTTAAAAAACAAATAGTCTGTCATGTATAAAATTCCAACACAAAATAAATGGACAGTCAGTTATTAAGTTGTGTGTTCCAGATTAGTCCTTGTCCTAGGGCTCCATGGAAGGTGACACCTATAGAATGATATAGTTTTCTTATCACTTTTCCCTACAAAAATTTATGTTGAAGTTTAGTTGTTAAGGCATCAGTATTGGGAAATGGAACTCTGATAAAGTATTGGTGTCTTCCTTCTGGGACTGAATTAGTTCTGACATGAATGGATTAGTTTATGTAAAAGTGGGTTTATAAGAAGCAGGCTGGATTCTTTGTTCTTCTCTTCACACACCATCTGTCTACCTTTACACTTTCTCCTCCATGTTGTGATGTAGCATGTAGTCAGTCAGATGTGGCTGACTACCTATGGACTTGCAACCTCTAGAGCTATAAGATTAATAAGTATCTTCTCTGGATGTTATTCAGTCTCAGATAGTTTGTCATACCACCACCACCACCACCACCACCATCACCACTACTACCAACAACAACAACAAACAGAAGAGACCAAAGTCGTGCAGTATGGGTGTAATGATCAGCACACCCATCTTACACAGTTGAAGAGGGAGACTCAGAAACTCAAGGACCTCACTAGGTTAATCTCTACTGGAACCTCAACTTTGTAAAGAGAATCAACCTTATAGAATACAACAAAACCAAGCACCTAACACAGAATGTTGTGCATAGAAAATACTCAGTAGAGTCCTTTTACAACTTAAGTGTAGTAAACATCTAAGAAAGCTTTATAATTTATAACCAAAATAGCCTGGTTTGAACTTAGCATGTAAAGCTATTTTGGAGGGAAGCACAAAGACGGAAACCGACTGCAAACACACTTCAGAGTTGGCAGCACTCTGATTTTTCTGATCTGTCCAGATCTGAGTTCTGTCCTTCATTCACTCCATGTGATTCATGCCTCTTCCATGCAGGTGCCTAGAGCCCTCAAAGCCTTGCTGTTCCAGCTCTTGCTTTCATCCAGTGTGCAAGTGATCAGTTGAAGCTCAAAGAGTCCTATTGATTGTTCAAAAGAAGCCAAGACTTTAACCCAGCAACGCAGATTCAGATAGGAAAGTTTAATCATTGGCAAACAAACAAACAAACAAACAAACAAAAAAAACCCAAAAAAACAAAAAAACAAAAAAACAAAAAAACCAAGAACCCAAACAGGAAAAGATAAAGAGAAGTAGAGGAGTGAGTATATATGTGGGATTAGAGGGTCTGCTGTGTCAGGAAGTCATCTGTAGAGGTGAATACCTGGTATTATGTCTTCCCTAAACTGTACCATGTCCACTGTTAAACACGAGCTCAGTGCATTAAGAAATTGCATGTTGGATACCGTTGCCATGCCAATGGAAGCTCATCAATTATAACACTGGGTGGTTGATTTTGGTCCTAGGAGAAGATGCAGAGGTCATGTAGAAACCTCTGTATTATCAGTTCATAGCTGCTGCCAACATAAAACTGCCCTAAGAAATAGAGCAAGTTCCTTAAAAATAAGTACAAAACAAAACAAAGCTCCAAAACCAGATTTGGTTGAATTTGAGGAAGGGTAGATAAAAAGGAATGGTGCAGAAACAAAGGTATAAGTCAAACCGAGGGTGCTGTCTGGGCTTGTAGGTCTCTAGGGTGCTCTGTAAGTAAAATTAATGTAGTTATGAAGACAGAGTGATCCATGAGCAACTGCACTCACCCTCTCTCTCCCTTCTGTTCTGTCTTTCACTGATGTCAGTCTTGAGTTATCCTTCTTTTGAATGAGTTTAACCAGACTTCAATGGCTGTATTCAGTCTCCAACACGCTGATGAGTTTAGAGAAGGAATTGACGCTGGCATTCAAAGACTGAAATATCTGCTTGGTACACAGAAAGAGTGCAGATAGAGGAATGAAGAAAAAACATATGGGTAGAATGGGAAGAGCATGAGATCCTTAAGAGGCTCCACTGGAATATATTTACGGTCAGTTTTGGAAGTCTTTGAAAACTGGTAGTTGGGGTGAACATGGGAAGGGTTTGCTTCTTTTCTCCTCAGAGAAGTTTCATTATGTTTCCCCCAGAGGGTTTTTATGAAAGAGAAAGGAATTCAGTTGAAGGCTTTGTAGTTAATTGCTCTCTGGGGTTGTGTACAGTAAAATTCACATAAATGCTCCAAAGACAATGATTATTAAATGTCATCTCTACATCCTCACCCTAAAGGGCAATCACCATATCTTCTGGTAATTGACAGAGCAGCTTTGGGTTGCAGCAGAACACAATAATAGGATATACAGCTGGTCTAAGAAAACAAGAACACATATTTACTAATCCCATTTTACTCTGCACTGGAAACTGGGGAGCTGGACCATGTACAAAGTCTTGTACTTCATGGTTTTTTTTTTTTGTGTTTGTGTTAATTCATGAATCCCCTCTAAAGCTCCCCCCCCCCACAAAGTTCAGAGGATGAAACAAATTCAAAATGGTTAAAAAGCACCTTCTAAAACATTATAACAAGTAAACATTTAATCACATTTATCTTTAGATCATTTTGTTTGCTTAGAATCTCAGCATAATAATTAGTTAAGAATATGTATGCAGCCCTTTTAAGCTCTCTGCTTAGAAATTTCTCCTGTGGGGATGTTTACACACCGGTTTTCATGGTGGTTCAATACACAAAAGCTTGGAAACTGAGCAAACCAAGGTGCTCATCAGTTGATAAATGGATAAAGAAAATATGATACATTTACTCAATGGAGTATAACTGGGTTGTAAAGAAAACAAAATTATGAAATTTGCAGGTAGCTGGATGGAACTGGAAAAAATCATGCTGAAGTCGTCCAGGTCCAGAAAGACAAATGCTATGTGTTCTGCTGATTGGTGGATTCTAGCATGGAACCCGTTGTTTTGCATGTTTAACCTGGAGTACACATGAAAACCAGAAAACTAGAAGTGGACCACCCAGGGAAGAAAGACATCTTAAATGGGGGACTATAGTAAAATAGAGGCAAAAGGAAAGAAAAGAAACACTGAGAGTGGAAAGGTTGAGCATGATGAGGATGGAGCATGGGGAAATGAGGTGTTGTTGGGAGGCTTGACCACTAAACACATTTCTTATTCAAGTGCTCATACTTCAAATCTTGACTCTTTAAATTAATTTAATTAAAAATATTTGAGATAATTACATATTTTTTTCCCTCCATCTTCTCTCTAAACCATCTCACATACCCCTTCCTTGCTTTTTTTCAAATCCATGGCCTATTTTCATTACTTGCTATATTACATGCATATATGTATATACATATATTTCCCTAAATGTAACCTGCCCTGTTTGTATACTGTTTCTTGTAGGTATGATTTTAAGGCTGACCATTTGTTACTGGATAACTAATTGGTGTGCTCTTCCTTGGGGAGGACTATTTCTCCCACAATCCGCACTCCTTAGTTGCCTGTAGTTCTTTGTGTAGGGTTGAGGCTCATGGACTTTCCTGATCACCTTGTGTACTGGCTAGTTTTGTGTGTCAACTTGACGCAGGCTGGAGTTATCACAGAGAAGGGAGCTTCAGTTGGGGAAGTGCCTCTATGAGATCCAGCTGTGGGGCATTTTCTCAATTAGTGATCAAGGGGGTAGGGCCCCTTGTGGGTGGTACCATCTCTGGGCTGATAGACTTGGGTTCTATAAGAAAGCAAGCTGAGCAAGCCAGGGGAAACAAGCCAGTAAGGAACATCCCTCCATGGCGTCTGCATCAGCTCCTGCTTCCTGACCTGCCTGAGTTCCAGTCTTGACTTCCTCTGGTGATCAACAGCAATGTGAAAGTAAGCTGAATAAACCTTTTCCTCCCCAACTTGCTTCTTGGTCATGATGTTTGTGCAGGAATAGAAACCCTGACTAAGACACCTTGGCATGTCTGTTGGCGTTGTCCTTGTTCAGCTCATGTTTAGGTCATCATATGGAGGAGTCTTCATGGGTGTAACTTCTCATGAATATTTAATTTTTAAAATGTCATTGTTTTGTAAATGACATTTACAAGTAAATGTACAAGTAAAGTAAAGTTTGATGTGTAAATTGTAGCTAATATCACTGGGCGTGCTTATTGAGTCCTGACAGTGGAAGGTATTGAATGTAATGTATAGAGGTTGGGATTTTACTCAGAAGGAGGCAGAGAATAATTTATTTTTTTTCTGAGCAGATCACTCAGTGTTATAGCTCAGAAATGTTACTCTGGAGGTTGTCATAAGATAAACTACATTTTTTTTGGGTGGAAGAGCTGTTTTAGAAAGGAGACTGGACAGAAAAGTAGCAGCAGAAGGGACAGCTGAAGACCTGAGAAGTAGTGAGCGGAAGGAGTGGGATGGAGTAGAGGATGTGGACTCAGAGCCATTTGGAAGGTGTGCTAAGGCAGTGGGTTTGCCTTGCCTTGTCAGTTTACTTGATTCTAAGGTAAGAAGTCTCCTTCCTGACCTTATATTCCATGAACACTATCCAGAGACCTGCTTTCTAGCTACATTTTGTAGCAGCTCTTGTTTGATTCTATTGTGGTGCAGTTTTCTTTCTACATTTCTTCCTTCCATCTCTCTGCCTTTTTTTTCTTTTGTTTTTTGTTTTTTTTTGAGACAGGGTTTCTCTGTATAGCCCTGGCTGTTCTGGAACTCACTCTGTAGACCAGGCTGGCCTCGAACTCAGAAATCTGCCTGCTTCTGCCTCCCAAGTGCTGGGATTAACTCTCTGCCCTTTTTTTTTTTGTACACTCCTCTTCCTACAGTTTTTGCTTATTTTTCTTTTTGTATCTTAATTGGGACCATAACTTAGTGGTGGAGTGCCTGGAGCAGGCTCCCGGTTAAGTTCCTCATACCATAAACAAGCCCATTTCTTGGAGTTGGAGAGATTGCTCAGAACAAGCATGAGGACCTGAGTTTGGTCCCCAGCATTCAAGTAAAAGCCAGGCATAGAAGTGGGTGGGCACTTGTAATCTCAGTAAAGCCAGGTGTGGAAGCAGACACTTTTAATTCCAGTACTGGGTGGGTAGAGACAGGAAAATCTCTGAAACTTTTTGGAAACTCTGGGTTCACTGAGAGATCTTGTCTCAAAAAATAAGATTGGAAGTGATGAGGGAAGAAACCCAGTGTCAATCTCTGGCTTCTACACACATGTGCATGCCGGAACATGTGCACATTCGCGCACATACACACAGGAAGTTTCTCATACCTTTATCTCAGGTTCTTATTTCCTCATTGCCTTCAGTGAGTGATCTTATCTTTGGTTGCTATAGGGGCTACAGACATCTTCACCATCTGTATTTTCAGGCCAGACCCAGGATATGTACATCTCAGAACAGGCACAAAATTCTTTAACCTGCCTTTTTACTTTAAATCTCTACCAGGAATCAGTAAACCATGGCCCAGTGTTCAAATCTGGTCCTTCAATGGCTGTGTATAATAATTATCTAAAAAGTATATTTTAAAAGGTTGTAAAATCAATTAAAAAAAAGACAACACAAGCCTCACAAAACCTAAAGTATTTATTATGTAGATCTTTGCTGAACAAATTGGCTGATCTTGATCTATATCATCTCTTAAGTGTGTGGATAATATTTAATCACACTGATAGATAGCCAATATTCACTTTCAGTGACAGATGTTGAACTTTTTTCTCCTGGGGAAACACAGAACCTCTGATTTCAACATTGGTGCATCTATCAGTGTAGCTTTATTTTTGTGTTTCTACTAAAACATATTATTTAATATATATTGCTGTTTGATTAATATTGAACTCACAGCCAAATATACCATATAAACCTGATCAAAGCTTATCTAGTACATGTGATTAAATGTTTTATTTCTGTATTTTCTATTATTTTTGGTGTTATTCTCTTTGAAGCTAAAAAGTATGTTGATTTGGGGCTGGAGAAATGACTCAGCAGTTAATAGCACTTGTTGCTCTTGCACCCACAGGGTGTGCGCATCCATCTGTAACCCAGTAATCCCTGGCTCCATGGTATCTGATGCCCTCTTGTAACCTCTACGATCATCAGGAATGCATGTGGTCCACACACATACATGACAGACAAAACACTCAAACACATAAAAAAAAATAAAAAATCTTAAAAAGTATATTGCTTTATCAGTTCTAAAATCTTGTATTTGTATGTATGTGTTCTTTGGATTTTCCGTATGTTAAAAATATTATCTCTTATCTCAGAATAAAGATAACTTTACATTTATATTATATAGTCTTTGCCAGAATACTGGATGCCTTTTTATTTCTTTGTCTAGAATTTCTAACATAGTATAGCTCTATTTGGGCAGTGGTCTATCCTAGACCAGTTCGGGTAAAAGCCCTTTTCCTCTGACTTTATTGAACAGGTCTTATAATCTCAAAGGTCTCATAGATGACCCAACCCCAACAGCTTTGGGCAGAGGTCATATGTCCTGTGAAAACGAAGAATTATTACTCCTTTTGGAAACTGGTGAGAGGGCCCTAATGGTCTTCAATCAACTTCCTGGTCATTTCCTTCCTTGTCTTAAAGGATAGTGTATGTGTTCCGAATAGCTCTGTTCTGTTCCTCCTAAAGTGGCTGATTCCTAGTATTCCTAGTTCACACCTGTTCTAACTTGTCTCACCACTGAAATATAACTTGGCAATAACCTTACTGCTGTTTTTGAATAATTCCCACTTTTTGAAATATGGACAGACTGATAATTTCCCAAATGTGGTGGTTGGAATAAGAACGTCCCCCAAAGGCTTCTATATTTAGAATGCTTAGTCACCGGGGAAAGGTATTATTTGAAAGGATTAAAAGGATACAAAGTGTGGCCTTGTTGGAGGAAGTGTCACTGAGGGTGGGCATTGAAACTTCAAAAGCCCATGCCAAGCCCAGAGTCTTTCTCTTTGCTTACGGCTCAGGATGTAGAACTTTCAGCACCATGTCAGCCCACCTGTGTGCTGCCTTGCTTCCTGACATATGATAATGGACTAACCTTTGAAATTATAAGCACTTCCCTAATTAAATTATTATTTTTTTAAAATAAGAGTTACTTTTGGCATGGTGTCTCTTCACAGCAATAGAACAGTGACTAAGACACTGAAACTTCAAGTTCTAGTTTTGCTTAATAATGTCATCTTTCAGGCATTTCTCCTTTTTGTTTCTCTCTTCATACTTTAATATAAATAGAGTTGGGAACCAAATTATTTTTTTCAACAATTTACTTAGAAGTGTTGTTAGCTAGGTACCCACATGGGAAAGTCTACCTTCCATAAGATACTAAGACATGAATACAATCCAGATACATTATTTGCCATATTATAGAAAGGAACACCTTTCATACCACTGACCATAACTTCCCCATTTCCATCTAGACCTATAATATTTCTATTAACATTGTGTTCATGATTGTTTAGGTATTTTCTAAGAAGATAAAAGCTTTGTCTAGGACTCTCTTTTCTTTCTGATCCTTTACCATACTTACCCTTAATGGTCTATTCATGTTGATGTCAGGTTTTAATTGCATGAGCCTTAAATCCTTCCAGCCTCTACTTACTATGCATTTTAAGTATTTATTATAGCAGCATGTCTAGTTCTTTTTTTAAAGTTATTTCTTTTTTTTAAAAAAAAAGATTTATTATTAAACATGAGTACACTGTAGTTGACTTCAGACGCACCAGAAGAGGGTGTCAGGTCTCATTACAGGTAGTTGTGAGCTACCATGTTGTTGCTGGGATCTGAACTCAGGACCTTCAGAAGAGCAGTCAGTGCTCTTACCCACTGAGCCAGCATGCCTACTTCTTCTTTTTTTTGGATGGTTATATTATTTTTTTATTGATTTAAGTTTTATTACATTATGATGAGAAAAGATACATGATTTCAATTTATCTGAATTTGTTAACATTTAGAAATATATTTTAAGTAAATAGAATTACATCACATTCTTTCCTTTTGGTACCCAACTCCTCCCAGAGACCCCCCCTTCAATACCTGCAATACCTTCTTTTTAAATTTTGTCATATTCTTTAAAATTTATAAAATATTATAACAATAAAAATGAGTGTGCATATCATGAGC
>NW_022196904.1:143281100-143293669 GCF_008632895.1 Mastomys coucha
CAGATAATCCAGTTTCTCATGAAACAAGAATACTAACCCGAGTTTGTTGTGAGTGGGCCGTATGAAATTTCTTTGAGGTGAGGGGGAAAGTCCCTTAGTCAATCAAGGATAGCTAAGGGAGGAAGGAGCACAGTCTTTGAAAAGCAGTGTGAGGGTGACCCTGGTAGATGCTGTCATTGACTGGATGCTCTCATCTTGATATGAAGTTCAGTGTCAACACTAAGCTTCTAGAGACAGAGTGAACAAAGTTAACCCTTTAGGCAGCAGGAAACACAATCTGAGCCTGGTTCTTCTCAATCAGCCCTAAGCCTTCGCCATTTATCCAGATTGCTACTGAGTATCACTAACTCACTCATTTTTGTTGCTTCATAGCTTTCTGTTGTGTGACTCCAACACTATTTGTTTAGTAATTCTGTCATGGAGAGACGCTGGTACCGTGTGTAGAGTACAGGGTATGTACCGTGTTTGAGGGTGGTCAGTAGTCACTGCTAGGTACTTGTCTTATGTGAGTGCCCGAAAGTGGAATATTTTAGAAAATTATTATTATTTGCAGTGTAATCAAGTGTGTAATCAGGACCTTATGCATACCAGGGCAGTGTTCTATCACTAACCAACTTGGCCTTTTAAAGCTGTGTGCAATTTAGCCACACTTCCAATAGGTGGCAGCAACATTCCATAGGGGCCTAACCTTGTAGGCCTTTGTGAAGATCGTTTCTTGATAAAATTTTCTTAGATATGATCATGTTTGTTGGGTTGTTAGGTGTGTTCATTATAGCTGTTTAGCTCCAGCATAAAAATCTGAGACCATGAATGATCAATAGAATAATTTTCCATAGTACATTAGGAAATCTAATTCAGGTCCTGTGATTTCTAACCATTGTATTATATATATATATATATATATATATAATATATATATATGTATATATATATATATGTATACATATATATATATGTATATATATATATGTTTAAAGGTCCTCTAAATCTTTTAAATGAATCTTTGTATTAGATCTGTTAGAGAAGTCTGATGCAAGACTTTGGACCTATGTTGGGTTGAAGTTTTTGGTAGTTTCCATGGAAGAAATATAAGCTGAAATAACATTTCAAATTCTATTATGAGAACAGGATGTTTTACTTGTACTTCTGTATTTCTCTCTGGGATTTGTTTCAGATATGCTCATTAAAACAGCAATGCTAAAATGCTAAACAAACATAAAATCAGATTATATTTTAAGAGAATCTACCAGAGAATTCAATCCAATGTGCATCATGTGCTAGTGAGATAAATTTGAGTTCAACTTTATATTATTTGTCTTCTACTTTGATTTATAACTCTATGTGGAATTTGTCTGCATGTATCATTTGGTTTTGTATTTTTCTTTAGCTTTTTATTAATTTACTTTGAATTCCAAACCTCAATCCTACTCATCTCCCCATCCCCTTGTATCCGCTCTCTGTCCTTGCAACCTCCTCCCCCAAAGAAAGTAAAAAACAAGATAAAAAATAAATAAAACCTATTTGTTAAGATTCTTTTCTTTTTTTACCTCTTTTATTGGATATTTTCTTTATTTACATTTCAAATGAGGCGACCTTATAGGAGGATCAGCAGTCACAATTAACCTGGACCCCTGAGATCTCTCAGACACTGAGCATACACCAGCTGATATGAGGCCCCCAACACATATACAGCAGAGGAGTGCGGGGTCTGAGTTCAGTCAGAGAAGCTGCACCTAACCCTCCAGAGACTTGAGGCCCCAGGAAGTTTAGAGTTCTGGTGGGGTTGGGGGTGGAGACAGGGGGTTGGGGAGGAGGTATGGGATGTAGAACAGTGGGAGGGTAGACGGGGAAGGGAATAAAATCTGGAGTGTAAAAAACATAAAAGATTAAATAAAAAGAAGGAATAAAAAAAAAAAAACAAATCCCCAAACAAATCATGACAACATCTTGTTGTGGAAGCTGCGATGTGTCACAGAATGTATCACAGTATACCCTTGAGTCCACACAGCTTTATCTGCCAATATTCACTGCGATGAGTCATGGGTCTGGTTTGAGGCCTGTGGCTTCTGCTACACTATCAGTACTGGATCCTCAAAGGAACATCTATCAAACTTCCTGTTGTTGCCTTGTGTTATGACGATCCTGCAGGTTTGGTACTGCAGGACATGTCCTTTCAAGTGCTCCAGCAGTAGATGTTGGGGAGGGCCAACTCAAAGCCCTGGATCTGGGTCTGAGTGGAAGCTGAGTTGTTCAGCCAACCTGATGGCCACATCACCAGGGCCAACTCTCCTGCTTTGCTTAGGTGAGCGGTGGGGCTCAAGTACTGCAGCCAGCAAGGGGAGGTGCCAGCTCAACAACTCTTATGCCTCAGGGACAGCTTTCCCACACTGCCCAGTTGAGGGATGAGGCCTGTTATCCCTCAATCCCTCATCCCTGCATCCCAGAGGCAGCTCTACTCTTCTGCCAAATGAGGGCCAGGACCGGCACTCCCAGCCTGTTTTTATTTATTTTTTCCCCCGAGACAAGGTTTTTCTGTGTAGCCCTGGCTCTCCTGGAACTCACTCTGTAGACCAGGCTGGCCTCAAACTCAGAAATCCACCTGCCTCTGCCTCCCAAGTGCTGGGATAAAAGGTGTGCGCCACCACCGCCTGGCTGTGTTTTTTTTTTTTTTTTTTAATGTGGCAAAATACATATAAGATTAAATTAACCATAAACACGAGAACTCTCTAGAAAGAACCAAGAAGATGTATTTATATAGTTAGTTAGTTAGTTAGTTAGTTAGTTAGTTAGTTAGATAGATAGATAGATAGTATACAGAGACAGAATTTCTTAGGGGAATTTCTACATGTAATTAAGGATGCCAATCAGCTCCATAAAAGGCTCTCCAAAGGGTTGGAGAATAGATAGTTTGTCTTGTGACTCAGTAGCAGTCTGAAGGCCTCAGAACCAGATAAACAAGTGATGTAAATTTCAGTTTGGGGTGAGGATTTGAGAACCTAAGAGCTGACTAATATGAATTGCAGAGTCCAAAGGAGGGAATACCTGGAGCTATGATGCTTAAGAGTAGAAGAACAATGATACCAGCCTCCGGGAGAAGGGAGCTCTGAGTTTCTTCCATTTTTGTTCATCTGGACCCACAGCTGACCAGATGGTACCCGATTCCCATCCTTACTCAGTTCCCAAATGGCAGTTGAACATTCTTACATACATACTGAGGGCAAACACCTTACAAGCTACAGATGTTCTTTATTTTATTTAAATTAGCCCCAAATTAATGATAGAATTTTATACATTAAAATACGATAAAGACTATTTTATTTTATATGTATCAGTGTTTTGCCTGTATGTACATACATATGTATGTATGCATGTGTGTATGTGTACCACGTGCATGTCTTGTGGCTATGGGTCCAGAGTTCCATCATCAAGTTCCATGGAACTAGAATTAGGAATTATAATGCCAGGGCCAGAAAGTGGGAGAGGGCGGGGTGGCAGGCATGGGGAAGTGGGAGGCAACAGGGGTTTGTTTGTGTTTGTTTCTTTGTTTTTTGGAGGGGAAACTGGGAATGGAGAAATTTACATGTAAATAAAGAAAATATCTTAAAAAAAAAAAGAATTAGGAATTATTGTGAACTACCATTTGGGTACTAGTAACTGAACCTGTATCCTCCACAAGAGCAGCCAGTGCTTTTACCCACTGAGCCATCTTTTTAGCTCCACATTTTATACATTTTATGATGTAGTTGTGGGCATAATATTAATTGCAATGTACATTATTACTAATATGCACATTTGTACTAGATACCTTCTTTTGTAGATTCATTTTGAAAAAAGTTTATATTGATTGCAATCAAATTTGAATTTGACCTTTTAAAAGATAGAAGTATAATTTGTAGTTTTTGTTTAAATGTATTTGATAGAGTGTCCTTTATTCTCCAGTTCCCTATAAACTAGGTTGACAAGTACAGATTCAGCCTCAATTTTGCTGCTTAGGAGGCTGAGGTAGGAGCGTCTCTTAGGTCCAGGACTCTGAGGCCAGTCTGGGATTAAAGGCATGGACCATTGTGTCTGGCTTGATCTCTACCTACTCTTTAGATTCTCTGTCTTGCTTTGTATCATTGTCATAGTACCTGGAGTTGGTATGGTAAACAAAATGTATTGCTACCCTTCCTCATTAGCTGCTTCTAGTCTAGGACAATATATTTATTACAGTTATGGAATTTATTTTTTAAACTACTCAGATCTTTATTCAATACCAAGACTCTTTCCTAGTGAGTTGGTTTCACTCTTTCCATTTTACAGCCTCTTTCAGGAGGCTGGTTTACTTCCATCCCTAAAAATAACTTGTGATCAAGAGCTTCTTTGCCTTTCTCATTTTGATCACAATGATTTTAGTTATTAATTTTTCTTCCCTAAATTAAGCCTATTAGAATCTCAATAATCATACTCCTGCATATAGAAGACACATCCTCATAATACACTTATTTAGGTTTTACATAGTTTAGTTGACTTATCCTTCTTTCCAGATTTTTAGAGTTTAAGATTCTTATATATGTATGGAATATATATCTTGATCATATACATTTCTTAGTCCCACAGGACTTCTCATCATCTCTCCTTCCTAACTTTGTGTTGTCCTTTCAAATTTTATTTATTTATTTATTTATTTATTTATTTATTTATTTATTTATTTATTCCCACACAGTCCAATCAATGCTTCCCATAGACATGTGGATGTGGAGTCATCTCATTTATTGTTTTACTCTTCAGACTGATGCTGCTAACTTGATTTCCATAAAGTAGAGCAAAACTTTTCTCCTGTCAGCTTTATTCCTAAATAAAATATTTCCAAAGAAAGAAAGGGCAAGGAAGAGAACTATGTTTCAAAATAGGAGGTCTTTGGAGCCAGGGGGATCTCTGGTGGGAGCTGTCTTAGCTGAGCTCCAGAGGACTTGACTGACATGCCCACAGGGGACCATGCAGGCAGCGACAGTACTGGGAGTAGCACCTAGACAAAAAGAGAAAACAAATTGTTTTCATCACAGCGAAAACAGGTCACAACAAACAGTGAGGTAGGAATAAATCTCCATGATGTCTCCTGCATGTCAGAAGTCCACAGAGAACTGGCAAGGGCTCTGGCTGATCATGTGCTTGGGTGGCCCCACTTCCTTTTTCTTTTTTTCCTTAGTTCTTTTCCTGGGACAGGGTCTCACCTTGTAGCTGTGCTTGGCCTGGAATTTGTTATGTAGAACAGGTTCACCTAAAACTCAGAGAGGCCTGCCTCTGCCTCCCAAATGCTGGGATTAAAGGCATGCACCAACACATCAGGGTTTCTATCTCCTTTTTCCAAATAAGCTATTATTTTCCTGTTTTTCTTTACCTTCACCCAAGTTTGATGAGCACATATCCTTTGATTTGCCAACTTTCAAGATGGAAATTAAACGTAAGTTCTCCTAATGCCAAAAGTCATTGAAGTAACACAGCCACAAATTATTTCACTCTATCAGCAAAACATGCCACATGCTTTGGGGGTTACGTGGGATTGTTTCCAAGCTCTCCCGACAATCTGGAGCCACCTTCTGATGAACTAAATTAGTAAACATAAATTTTTATCAAAAGTCTCTGTTGTGTGGTCAGGCACACATATATCAGCAATGTAGGCTTTCTTTTTGTATTGAGAATACAGAAAGTGCTTTTGTGTTTGTTCAGTTATCAAGGAGCGAATCAAAACTAGTGCTGGTTTACAATCATAGGTCAGGCTTCCCCAGACTTATAGTGATTATTAATAAGCAAGTAAGCACACTCACAGTAGAATGTGTCGGACACCAAAGGAAGCATTTTAGAGCTCTTCAAAATAGGACAAGTCACAACTCTGTCTTCTAAAGAGGGCCTGAGAGTGGAAGCTGAAATTCACTTCAGAAAAACCACTTTAATTCAGGGTGTGTTTCTCATTTTTTTCAGCCTCCCCAAATCTTTCCCAGATGGACTGGAACTAATTAAGTTCAGAATAGATGTTTGCATGAGCTTTGATGCCTGTGTTAGCTGCCAGCAAAGAACAAAACTGAAGAAATTTGCAATTGCACCAGGGCTACAATTCTCCATCTGTTGAGGGAAACACACAGACAGACAAATTACAAATGAAGCCATTTTGGGAGAAAGGAACCAAAGCTAAGTAGATGATGTGTGTCAGGGCCTGGTAGGACCAGCTTGAGGGCTAAGGAAGGTCAGGGTCCTGGGACATGAGACTTTCCAGTTCCTCCCTACAACTATTCCTTTTTTGTCTGTTCCCAAATACCTACCCTTCTTGATATCAATGCATTATTTATAGGTGGGTGAATAGGTGGCTTCCCTTGTGTTTGGTCAAAGAAACTTTTTTTTCTCACTACAATGTCCTTAGTATGCACTTTATCTATCTACTTAACCCAATTTCATGGTTCGATATATAGAATTTGGTAGACACTTGGTTGCAGTTCCCATAATTTATCAATTACCCCTAGTACTTTGTAAGTATACATGATCACACATATTGATCAAATGTGGCCAATCCATGCCTTATGAGACACAAGGGGCTGAAGACAGTTGCTAATGTGGTCCAACACAAAATAATATACGTACTCAAAACACTATGAAATCCCTTTGCTACTGGCTTTGTAATTTGAACACTTGGTTCTTCAGTGGGAGCCTTGTAGATGACCACGTTAAGCTTCAGTGTCAAAGTCTGGCCACACGTGAAGGGCATGCTGCACTGCATAGGCTCTCATGAGACCTTTAATCTCTGCTCCAAGATTAGTAAGTTTCCAGTTTTAGTCTTAAAAGTGGATTAATGGGCCAATGACATATAGCTCAGCACAAAAAGGGACTTGCTGACAAGAGAGAGGAACTGACTACTGATAGATGTCCTCTGCCCTCCACATGCACACTTTCACTTAGCGAGTGCACATGCACACACGCACACACACACACACACACACACATTTTTAATTGCAGAAAATTGGAGAAATGTAGTGCTCATTTCTTTGGTGATCACGCACATAAAGGAGTGCTTTACTAACCTGTGTTCACAGAACTGATTTGGATATGTAAAGCTGAACAAGAAGAGCCATCCTGCATATCTGATGCTTTCTATATCCTCATACATGATCTATCCACAACCTTCTTCAACTCTGGTGTCTCATCTTTGCAAACATAAGCCAACTGTTTATATCAGAACGTCATCTCTTTCATTCCTCTTCTAACACTGGCAAGGCCAGTGCTCAGTATGGTTCACTGGCCCCTCTTCCCACAAGCACAGGAATAGCCACAGCAGTCACTCACAATCATGGCTTGGAACCTTTACAAACTGGGTATGGAAGCATCTCTCTTCAGAGCTGCCAGGCCAGATGGCTAGCTGGCATTGTCTAACTGGAAGACAGACAGACCACAGACTTTTATGGACTGCATTCTAGAAGCAAAAAAGCAGCCAAGTTCTGAAATAAAACTATGATGTTAGACTCCGCTTCAGTGTCTGCACACAGGAAAACTAACATGCATAAAGTGTGGTTTGGTATTCTATGAGAGAACAGTGTTTGTTCTAATAATTTCTTTGTCTTACAAATAGGCCATCTGAATGTTTTTTTTTCTCATTAAATTGTCAAGAAGAAAACTTGATCCACACGATTCCAGAAAAAGGAAAGCCATATACCAACTCGATTCATTTATGATAACTGTGAGCTGAGGAAGTGGCTCGCAGGGGACATCTGACCCCTGATCTTGACCCTCAGCCTGCAATCTAGTCACCTATGAGACTCCATGTGGGTTGAGCTGCTGTTGGAGCCTAACCTAGAAGACATGACTTGACTTAACAAGAACAGTTAGCTAGAAGCTGAACTACAGAAGCCAAAACAAACAAACAAACAAAACAAAAAACAAAACAAAACAAAACAAAAAAACCAAGGTTTAGATACTTTCCCAGAACTATGGACTTCGATGGAATTGCTTTTCGCTTATATGTTGGTAGGTGGTATTGTCTATGTGCTGAGTTTTATAGAATGAATGGCATTTCCATAATGCAGCCAGTGTGCTAAGTCTGGGGCCCTGTTACTCTGGCTCAGGGTGTGAGAGGGTTACTCCGTGTGTTTCTCACTATTGGGGATGTCCAATCTTGCACTACAATTCCCAGAACTGTGGCTAAATAACCTTCTGCCTTTGTAAGAAAATTGCCTTGGAAATCTCACTGGAGCAATGGATAGCAACTAATATGGCCTATTTACTTAAAAGTACGTTTGACTGGACTCTATTTTTCAAAGGTGATTTTTCTTCACATTTCTGGCATTGGAGTAGTAGTGCTTGGCTCATCAAATGAGCTTAGTCTACAATTGGTGAATGAGTGAATTTATCTTAGTATTTTAATACATGTTACTGATTTGACTCATAATGTTAAAATGATCTTGCTATCTGTGCTCAAAAAATTTCTGGAAAAATAGAAGCAAGCAAACAAACAAACAACAGACAATATTACCACCACACCCAACGACAATAACAACAAAACAAAATAAAGAAAAACAAAACACCTAAAATGAGTGACTCACATAGGAAGAAACTTTTTGGAAGAGATCTCAGGTAAATATGATTATCATGACTAGTTAATAATTAGCAATTCTATTGCAACAATATAAATCCATTTTTTTAAAAAAAGGGTCAGTTTTTACAAGTACTATAATGAAACCCATTATTCTGTATGCTAATTTTAAAGAGGTACTAGAGAACTTTTTTTTTTAAATTGAAATGGAAGTTTCTGGTTTCTTAAGAACTCAGTTGTGCCATGTGATGTTTTCCTAGAATCTCTCACAGTGAGAACTCTTACGTTGCTGTAGTGTCCGACCAGCGGATCTACACAGGTCGTGGGTAACTTTGAACTGGAGGTTGGACCAGACCTGTGGGAATAAACGGGTGGAGAACAAAAGACAGAGGGCACTAAGTAAATATATCAAAGCGTGCTTTACTTGGGGTGAAAAGGGTTTTTATATTCAGGCAGCTAAGTGAAACCACAATATCCAAACATAGCATATGCATAACATAAATACGATAGGAGAAGTAGAGACTCCACTTCTCAGTGGCATTACATAGCAGGCAGTCTGTTTACGCTGAGCAAGGACTTCCAACAGGAGTCTTAGCAGAAGTTAGCTGTAAATCTGTCTTTTGGTTTCAGTAGGAGCTGCAGCGTTTGTGGCCTATTGTCTTGCACCACAGGTGGCCAGCTTCAGCCTGGGGCTGTCAGTGCACTTTCAGTTTCACAATTCCACAGCAACATTACATTAGGGCAGCATTGGAGGGGAGACAACACATTGCTACACTGTACCCTGTACAATGCTTTGCTGGCCTTTGCTGCTCTTCACTGGTTTTCCTTGGTCTTCACTTCATATAGAGAAACATGTCCAAGAACGTCTTGTGTTTTCTGGCTGATTCTGGCCTCTAGCTAACTCGTGCTGATTTGGCAGTGCATTACCATTTCTGCTTGATCGTGTTGCCACTGCTGATTTGTGTTTGGTATTGAACTGGACTGCTGGTATCCTGACAACAAAGTGTGGAATTGCCCCAAGCAGCTACTTTCAAATAGGTCCACAACATCCTTTTCCTTCCTATTAAACTTCTTTTCCCCCTACTTCTGCTTGGTGTGTTAGAAGGGAGGTTGAAGCCTTTAAGAACCCTAAATAAAGTAGGTTTTGAAAAATCTAAGCCAACAAAAAGTGAAATACAAAGAAATTGTACACTGATTGATAGGCCCTGTTTTGGTTTTTTTTTCAGGTCAATTAAAGTGTGTAAGAACAGATTTTAGTTTTGTTTCTGCATTTCATACAGAATTCTTCAGGTTTGTCTTCTCTTCCAACAGATTACAATTTAAATTTTTTAAAGCTTTAATTATAATTTTGGAGTGAGAACAAATGGGATTCTTTCATAATTTAAACACTCATGCATAAATGTATACTTACCACCCAAGAACAACACTTCACTGTAGAAATGCTAAGATAGGAGTTTAAGCTAGTTAATTTTGTGAGTGAAGTATTAAATAAAATTTTAGGGTGAAATAAATATGCATAGACAAGCAACTATCTATTTCAAGAGTAAAAAAATAGAAATTAATTTTAACTTAATGATTAGCAGTAAAATATGTAAAAATAATTTAAAAGTATACATCATTATATATTTTTGGAAGTACTACATGACCAATGATTAGTTGGTCATTTATTTATGCTAAAATTGTGAAATGGTTTTAAAAATTAGAGAATACTGTTAATTTTGTGCTAAACATTTGTGTTGAATCCATACTGGTTTCAACCTTTCTAAAGCTCACCTACAAATGATACTTTTTTTTTTATTAAGTAAAACCACTGAGATGTGGGCCAGTGAGATGGCTTAGCATATAAAAGAGCTTGCAGCCATGTCACATGACTTGACTTCAAAACTCTAAGACCCACATGGTGGAAGTTGGGAGTCAAGTCTCACAGGCTGTCTGTCCTCTGATCCTCACATGGGGGCCATGATATATGTCCCATCCCCCACTGAATAAAAATGTGTAAAATTATTATAGTTTGATTATGAAATATCTCCACAGGTTTCATGCAATTAACTCTTGTGTTTCGCAGCAGATGTCACGGTTTTAAGAGGCTCTGAAGCCAACAGAAGGTAGAACTAGCAGAGGGAACTGGATCATTGCAGTCTGGTTCTCCTTCCCTCAAAGGCAGTCTCTCACTGCCCTGTATCAGAGCCATTTGTCATCACGCAGTCTCCATCACAATGTGTTATTCCTGTAAACTGTGAGCCAAAATAAATCTTTCTTGCAGCAAACAGCAACAGCAGCAACAAAGGAGTTAACATATGGCAGGAAAAGTCAGAGAGAAGTGAATTGATTCTCATTGAACAACCCAGAAGTTAAGACGGGAGGAACCTGCACAGGATGAAAACTGACCCTTCAGCTGAAAATGTATCAGCAAACAAACAAACAAACAAACAAACTAGGTTTCTAGGCAGCTCTTACCTCCATCTTGTGTTCAAATAGTCTTTCCCACCACCTATTGTACCTCCAGCAAAAGACAGAGGCCTATAGTCAAGGAGATTGGGCCAGGCTCTGTGGGCTCAGGACCATGAGCTCAGGACTATATCTATGGGAAATAGATATGAGCTCTGTGGGCTCAGGACCATGGGCTTAGGACTATATTTATGGGAAATCTAAAACAGAGGCATGAACTCATATCTATACATTGAATTGCTGGAGCCCATCATTCACCATGCTTATTCTACTCTATCGCATTCGCTCTTGGAACATTACTAGCTAGGTTAGAGTATCCTAGGATACAGGAAGCGTCTATGCAGAGCCAAGCCTTCCCAAGACAAAATAGCAAGTGATGTCTATAGCAGGACTCCACAGATCAACTGCAAGTCCCTGTAGGAAGAGTAGCAGAAGCCCAGTAGACCATAGTTCATGACCATGAATGCCAAGCTTCATGCCACTGTCTGTAAAAGATAGACTTTATTTATTGCAGTTGCAGTATTTTTATTACCATATAGATTTAAGGAACCATTAAAAACTCTAAAAATGTACACCAAAGCATGTTTCTACCAAGATATGCAGCATATCCTACAATATAATTTATATAGTATTAAAAGAAGCCATCTTGATGAGTCTTTGCCTATAACATGTTGTCAGCTCTCCAATGACATTAAAAAGAATATATATATTATATATATGAGAAAAATTAACCTTGTACTTTTAGCATTTCAATTTTTTTCATTTCACAAAAGCAATGTTTTCTGCCAGCACACATAGTTAGATTTTAGGTATTTCCTGGATTAAAATTGAATGAAGTTATGCATTTTTGATTCTCCTGCTGCTCAGGATACCAGCATTTAACTATTTTTCAGTCTTGAATATATCCTGCTGATCAGCATATAGCTTTCATTATAGTTTTTGTCGATCAATATTGGCATGGTTCTAATTTCTTTTTTTTTAATTAGATATTTTCTTTATTTGCATGTCATATGATATCTCCTTTCCCAGTCTCCCCTCTGAAAAAAAGAAAAAAAAAAAGAAAAGAAAAAAAACTCTGTTCCTTCCCCCCTCCCCCTGCTCACCAACCCACCTCTCCTGCTTCCTGTCCCTGGCATTCCCCTACACTGGGGCATAGGACCTTCACAGGGCCAAGGGCCTCTCCTCCCATTGATGACCAATGAGGCCATCCTCTGCTACATATGCAGCTGGAGCCGTGAGTCCCCCCATGTGTACTCTTTGGTTGGTGGTTTAGTCCCTGGGAACTCTGAGGGTACTGGTTAGTTCATATTGTTGTTCATCCTAAGGGGCTGCAAACCCTTCAGCTCCTTGGGTCCTTTCTCTAACTCCTTCATTGGGGACCCTGTGCTCAGTCCAATGGATGGCTGTGAAGACTTTATTTTTAAAAGCAAGTCTGGTTCTATATCAATGTTGAACAAGAAGTAAAAAGATTCCGCCCACGCCTACCCTTACACTTACAAAGCTTTCCTCATTACAGACACTACATTACAATGGTTTTCTTTCCTTTTTTTTTTTTTTTTTTTTT
>NW_022196904.1:143293689-143302140 GCF_008632895.1 Mastomys coucha
TTTTTTTCTGTTGCAATTCCTGTGAGACAAACCCTCACAGGAACATTATCACCTAACTCATTAGTAGTTTTCATTTATGCCCTGCTTGTGGTGCTGTGTTTTGTGGGGGATGAAAAACTATAATGACAGACAGCCAACGTTGCAGTATTTAACAGTACTAAACATCTCTCTACCCAATCCTTCTCTCCCTAGTGTCTGAATGACCACCAGGAAACATTAACATTTTAAATGTCTCCATAATTTTGTCCTTTCTAGAATATCATACAGTTCATAGTGTATTTTCTGCTTAGTTTTTTTTTTTTGACTTAGCAATATTCCCCTAAGATTCTTCTGTATATAGTGTTATACTTTGATATTGTAGTTGCTAATTCGTTTTTACTTTTATTTCTTTGATATGAGTTTCACCACATGGGTCAGTCTTGCTTAGAACTCATTATATAGACCAAGATGCCTTTGCAATCCTCTTGCCTCAGAAGTCCAAATATTATATTACGCATTTGTGATACCGTGACTGGGTCATTTTCCTTTTCCAATTTAAGCTTTCTTCTTTTTATCCTTTTTATTTATTTTGTATTATATATCTTCTTTATTTACATGTCATATGATATCTCCTTTCCCAGTTACCCTCAGAAAAACAAAACAAAACAAAAATGAAAACAAAAAAACCTTCTGTTCCCTCCCCTTCCCCCTTTCATTGTAATAAGGCTGTTGCTTACCAACCCACCATCTCCCACTTCCTGGCCCTGGAATTCCCCTACACTGGGGCATAGAACATTCACAGGGCCTCTCTTCCCATTGATGACCGACTTGGCCATCCTCTGCTACATATGCTGCTGGAGCCATTAGTCCCACCATGTGTATTCTTTGGTTGGTGGTTTAGTCCCTGGGAGCTCTAAGGGTACTAGTTAGTTCATATTGTTGTTCGTCCTAAGGGGCTGCAAACCCTTCAGCTCCTTGGGTCCTTTCTCTAGCTCCTTCATTGGGGACACTGTGCTCAGTCCAATGGATGGCTGTGAGCCTCTACTTCTGTATTAGTCGGGTACTGTCAAAGCCTCTCAGGAGAGAGCTATTATCAGGCTCCTGTCAGCCAGTACCTGCTGGCATCTACAATAGTGTCTGGGTTTGGTGACTTAATATGGGAAGGATTCCCAGGTGGAGCAGTCTCTGGATTGTCCTTCCTTCAGTCTCTGCTCCATAGTTAGTCTCTGCAACTCCTTCCATGCATATTTTGTTTCCCCTTTTAAGAAGGAATGAAGTATCCACACTTTGGTCTTCCTTCTTCTTGAGTTTCTTGTGGTTTATGGATAGTATTTTGGGCATTCCGAGCATCTGGGCTAATATCCACTTATCAGTGAGTGCATATCATGTGTGTTCGTTTGTGATTGGGTTACTTCACTCAGGATGATATCCTCCAGATCCATCCATTTGCCTAAGAATTTCATAAATTCGTTGTTTTTAATAGTTGAGTAGTACTCCATTGTGTAGATGTACCACATTTTCTGTATCCATTCCTCTGTTGAGGGACATCTGGGTTGTTTCCAGTTTCTGGCTATTACAAATAAGGCTGCTATGAACATAGTAGAGCATGTGTCCTTATTGCATGTTGGAGCATCTTCTGGGTATATGCCCAGAAGTGGTATAGCTGAGTCCTCAGGTAGTACTGTCTAATTTTCTGAGGAACTGCCAAACTGATTTCCAGAGTGGTTGTACCAGCTTACAATCCCACAAACAATGGATGAGTGTTCCTCTCTTTCCACATCCTCACCAGCATCTGCTGTCACCTGAGTTTTTGATCTTAGCCATTCTGACTAGTGTGAGGTGGAATCTCAGGGTTGTTTTGATTTGCATTTTCCTGATGACTAAGGCTGTTGAACATTTCTTTAGTTGTTTCTCAGCCATTCAGTATTCCTCAGTTGAGAATTCTTTGTTTAGTTCTGTATCCCATTTTTAATAGGGTTATTTGGTTCTCTGGAATCTAACTTTTTGAGTTCTTTATATATATTGGATATTAGCCTTCTATCAGATATAGGATTGGTAAAGATCTTTTCCCAATCTGTTGGTTGCCATTTTGTCCTATTGACAGTGTTCTTTGCCTTACAGAAGCTTTGTAATTTTATGAGGTCCCATTTGTCAAGTCTTGATCTTAGAGCATAAGCTATTGGTGTTCTGTCCAGGAAATTTCCCCCTGTGCCCATGTGCTTAAGCCTCTTCCCCACTTTCTTTTTCTATTAGTTTCAGTGTATCTCGTACACCTCCAAGTGGAGGTCCTTGATCCACCTGCACTTAGCTTTGTACAAGGAGATAAGAATGGATGGTGATTTGCATTCTTTTAAATGCCAACCACCAGCTGAGCCAGCACCATTTGTTGAAAATGCTCTCTTTTTTTCCACTGGATGGTTTAAGTTCTTTTGTCAAAGATCAAGTGACCATAGGTGTGTGTATTTCTGGGTCTTCAATTCTATTCCATTGATCAACCTGCCTGTCACTGTACCAATACCATGCAGTTTTTATCACATTTGCTCTGTAGTACAGCTTAAGGTCAGGGATGGTGATTCCACCAGAGGTTCTTTTATTGTTGAGAATAGTTTTTGCTATACTAGGTTTTTTGTTATTCCAGATGAATTTGCAAATTGCCCTTTCTAAGTCTGTGAAGAATTGAGTTGGAATTTTGATGGGGATTGCATTGAATCTGTAGATTGCCTTTGGTAAGATGGCCATTTTTACTATATTAATCCTGCTAATCCATGAGCATGGAAGATCTTTCCATCTTCTGAGATCTTTAATTTCCTTCTTTCAAGACTTGAAGTTCTTGTCATACAGATCTTTTACTTGCTTAGTTAGTCACACCAAGGTATTTTATATTATTTGTGACTATTGTGAAGGGTGTTGGTTCCTTAATTTCTTTTTTTATTTTTATTTTTTAATTGATTTAAGTTTCATTGCATTATGATGAGAAAAGATACATAATTTCAGTTTATCTGAATTTGTGAACATTTAAAAACATATTTTAAGTAAATAGAATTACATCATATTCTTCTTTCCTTTTTGTACCCTAACTCCTCCCAGAGAACCTTCTTCAATACCTGCAATACTTTTTAAAAAATTTTTGTCATATTCTTTAAAATTTATAAAATATTGTAACAATAAAATGAGTATTATATAAGTTGTTTGATATAAAACAATCAATTAAGCAGACTTATATAGATGCTTGTCTGTAGCAATACTGAAAATACATGTTTTTCTCAATATAAATTTTTATTAACTTTTAATATATTGGCTGTATATTTTAAAATAATATATCACTACTAGTTTTTTTAAATGAACATGAAATAGATAAAATCTTTTTGTTTGTTTGTTTTGTTTTTAGTAGAGTTTAAAATCATGCTCTTACTGTGGTACAAGCCCAAAATAAGAACAATTTTTAGACATTGGATTTCATTGTAATAAGGCTGTACTTCAATGCCCCTCACATCACCAAAGGATTTTATCTCCCTAGTAGCTAAGCTGAGAGTTGACAGTTCTGCTGTGCCAAGGAGTGAATTGTTTTGGATACAGATTTCTTGCTATGATCAAAGCTATTTGACTGGAGTGATTGTCTTCATTCTCAGCCCACAGAGAACAGGTTACATTCATTTAAGAAATGGTGTGCACATTAAGATGGTCTATTCATGAAGTCATTCACCAACTGTTTCAGTGAGCAAAGTTCTACTTGGAGGGTGGCACAGACATTAGGTGAGGGTAAGAATCTGGTTCATTGGCTGTGATGATTTTGAAAAGCATTCATCTCAGAGAAAGAGTAACTTATAAAGTCCTCTTCTTCAAAATTGATACAAGAGTTACAGACCTCAAGCAAAGCACTCAGTCTCACTCTTTGTTGTTCTCTTATAAGCCACCTCCCAAGTTAATTGTTTATGTTTCTTTTGGCTGTATAAATACTTTTGAAACATGTAAGCTGTTCTGAAAACCATAGTATAGTGGAAAAACATCAAATAAACGATCCTACTAATAGAGAGGCTGAGACAGGAGAAGCATGATTTCAAGACTGTTATGTGGTACCCTGCAAGACACTCTCAGGTACAAACAAGCAGAAAGTGTATATGGATTGTACAATATTGGACCTATTTTTGCAATTACCAAATTAGAGAGATCATTGGATGATAGCCGACAAATTTTCAATTCCTAATATTTTTGAATTTGAATCAATTATGATAAGTTGGTAATGTTAGTTTTCATATTAAGAGATATTAAGAAAAAGTAATTGTTACTTCCTGTTGTTTTTATTGTTAGAGGTGGAATTATGTTCGGGTAGGTTTGTTGAAAGATTACTTTCTTGCTTCTTCTAGGGTGTAGTTTTTCTCCTTATGTTGGTGTTTTCCCTCTATTGTCCTTTGTAGGGCTGGATTGGTGGAAAGATATTGTGTAAATTTTGTTTTGTCATGAAATATCTTGTTTTCTACATCTATGGTAATTGAGAGTTTTGCTGGGTATAGTAGCCTGGGCTGGCATTTGTGTTCTCGTAGGATCTGTATGACATCTGCCCATGATCTAGCTTTCATAGTCTCTGGTGAAAAGTCTGGTGTAATTCTGATAGGCCTGCCTTTATATGTTACTTGACCTTTTTCCCTTACTGCTTTTAAAATTCTTTCTTTGTTTAGTGCATTTGGTATTTTGATTATTATGTGACGGGAGGAATTTCTTTTCTGGTCCAGTCTATTTGGAGTTCTGTAGGCTTCTTGTATGTTCATGGGCATCTCTTTCTTTAGGTTAGGGAAGTTTTCTTCTATAATTTTGTTAAAGATATTTACTGGTCCATTGCATTGGGAGTCTTCACTCTCTTCTATACCTATTATCTTTAGGTTTGGTCTTCTCATTGTGTCCTGGATTTCCTGGTTGTTTTGTGTTAGGAGTGTTTTTTGCATTTTGCATTTTCTTTGACTGTTGTGTCAATGTTTTCTAAGGTATCTTCACCCCTGAGATTCTCTCTTCTATCTCTTGTATCCTGTTGGTGATGCTTGCATCTATGGCTCCTGACTTCTCTCCCAGGTTTTCTATCTCCAGAGTTGTCTCTCTTTGTGAATTCTCAATTGTTTCTACTTCCATTTTTAGATCCTGGATGGTTTTGTTCAATTCATTCACCTGTTTGGTGCTGCTTTCCTGTAATTCTTAAAGGGATTTTTATGTGTCCTCTTTACGGGCTTGTACCTGTTTACCTGTGTTCTCCTGTATTTCTTTAAGGGAGTTATTTATGTCCTTCTTAAATTCCTCTATCACCATCATGAGATATGATTTTAGGTCCAAATCTTACTTTTCTGGTATGTTGGGGTATTCAGGACTTGATGTGGTGGGAGAAATGGGTTCTGATGATGCCAAGTAGTCTTGGTTTCTGTTGGTAAGATTCTTGCATTTGCCTTTCACCATCTGTTAATCTCTGATGTTAGATGTTCTTGCTGTCTCTGGCTGGAGCTTGTTCCTCCGTGGGTCTGAAAGCCTGTGTTAGCACTCCTGGGAGATCAGCTCTCCCTTGGTATGATCTGTGCGCAGAGGGCTGTGGATATGTCATCCCTCCTGGATGCATATGGATGAATGAAGAACCCAGTTGTTCTGCAGCTTCTGTGGCCTGTGCCTTCTGGTTGGTCTCACCTTAGTCACTGGAGAAAAAATGGTGATCTCACCTGAGTCCAGGGGTCAGAGCACTCTCTGGAGACAAGCTCTCCCCTGGCAGGAAATGTGTACAGAGGGCTGTCTAAAAGGAGCACCTCCTGGCTTTAGATGGAGGTAGAAAGGACCCTGTCTCATCTGTTCTGCTGCTTCTGCGGCCTATGCCTCCCATCTGGTCCCACTTTAGGAAGTCACTGGAGAGAAACAATCTATTTTTATTTTTTGATCCTAAACTTTAATGAAAATTTCAAGAAATCATTGTCTAGGATATGGAATTGTTTCTCTCTGTATATTTTTTGATACTTTTGGTGTCTTTTAAAGATTACCTTGAGTGGATGTTTGTGTGTCATCCAAGATAAGGTACCTCATTTATTGGTTTTCCCAGTGCTCTGTATTGAAGTGATGATGATTTGCTTGTTATGTGTTCCTGGAGCTCTTTCTGCACATCAGATGATCACATGTGTGTCAGGCTGTCAGGCTCTAATCCAGGACTCTGTATTCTGTTCACTGGTTTACATCTGCTTAACTATTGTACTATTTTAATTACTATATCTTTGTAATGTAATTTATGGCTTAGTAATTTTTATTCAAGTTAATTCCTACTAAAGAGCTATTATGCTAATTATTTTGTTAGCCACACATTAGGTAAGAATACTTAGAGTTGGAGAAGTGATTTGGTTAGAGTTATTAAGCTTTAAGTGCCAGAGTCAGAATTAAACCAAAATTGCCCACTATCAGCTGTCATAGTTTGAATCACAAGTTATGGCTCTGTCGTGACTAAGTTTCATTGTGTTCCTCGGTGTCTTGTTTTCCTCATATGTACATGAGAAATGATGCCCCATTTGCTTTGCAGGGTTTATTGTTCATTCCCATCAAATGGATGAGCAAATTATTCATCAGAATTTGCACCCTTCATGCAATATACTACTTATAATCATATCTCCATGCTGTAAATTAGATTTTAGGATTTGCTTAATCCTATTTTCTACTTTGAATTCAACATTTAATTGATATCCTTCTTCTGCATACCCTATACCCATATCCAATTTTAAAAATCTCTCTATTTGATCTTTTTTCTCTTTTTTAAAGGATTTCAAATATAAATATGATTATGTGTAAGTGGAGGTGTAGATTCCCTAATTGGTTCTTGATTGTGTCAATAAAGATGGCAGAAGCCAATTGCTGGGTGAAAGGAAAAAGGTGGAACTTCCGGTCCCAGGAGGAAGAAAAGGGGATGAGAGGGAAGAGTTAGAGCTGGCGGTGGAGCAGAGGAAGCAGCAGACACATAGTTCTCTGGACACATATAGTTTGTATCCTCCACTGTGGGTGGAGGACAAGGAGGATGGGGCAGGATATTCTTTGCCCAGATGTTCAGCTATCTGGCTAGTTTTAAAGTATTAAAATTGTCTAGTGTTTTCCATCCTCAGCGACTAAGGAAGGTGGGCAGGAGAAAGGGCACAGGCTGGGGTTAGGAGTGGTGATCTTTGGAGGCTTGGTGGAGCCAGCCTGAGAGGTTGAGGGAAAGCAGGCTGAGCTCTCGAGTTTGAGCTAGCGAGTTAAAAATTACATACAGCAATCATGTCTTATCATATATCAATATCTATCTATCTATCTATCTATCTATCTATCTATCTATCTATCTATCTATAATCTATCTGCTTATTTATGGTATCATGCCTCTAGGCTGACCTACATCTTAGTAAACAGGTGAGGGTGACCTTGAACTCTTGAGCTTGTTGCTTCAACAAAGCTAGGAGGGAAAATACATTTATTTGAGAAGTAACCAACCAACTGTTGTATTTCCCACTCTGTCTCCTTTCTTCTCCTTTTTCCTCTTCTCATCTAATTGTTCCCTTCTCTCTTTGCCCTTTTGTTCCCTGTTTCTCCCATTCCACTCACTGCCCTCCTCTTCTCTACTCTCCTTTTCTCTCCCATTCCATTCCTTGCCCTCTTCTCCTCTACTCCCCCTTTTCTTCTTCCTCTTATTCCCCCATTTCTCCCCTTCCCTTCCCTTTTTTCCTCTTCCCCTTCTTCTATCTTTACTATTCATTTGTTCTCATTCTGTGTTTCTGCTGGGGCCTAAAATTATAAAATATTTATTTTAACTCATTTTAAATTTTCACACATTGATTTATGCATCACATAGATTTATGTTTAGTATTTTGTAAAATCACTTAATTAAAATCCCTACAATCTGAAGAAGTGAAAAGCTGTGTCCACTCCCAGTTCTTGACATCTCTCTTTGTGCATTAGCTCTCAAAACACATATCATTATAAAAAAAATCACTGTGATATTTAGGTTTTATTTATCTGGAATCTAGCCACAAGTACTAGTGTCTTTTCTTTCTTTTTTAGTTTTTGAATTTCATATATACATACAGTGTGTTTTGCTTATATCCACCTCACATGTCCTTCAAAACTTTCCCATAGTCATCACATTCCTTTTTTTTTTTAAATTTCATGTCCTCCATTAAAAAAAAATAAGCCACTGAGTCCAATTAGTGATGCCCATAAATGCAAAGGTATATGATCATCCACCTGTGAGGGACCATCACTTTAAAAATAATGCTCCATCCCATAACAGTCACCAACTGTCAAATAGTTCCTCATTTTAGTATTGAGAGCTCATGTGCCCCTCCCCTATCCATGCTAAAATGTTGATTGACATGATATTATGTAGATCTTGTTTAGGCAATCACAGGTGCTAAGATCATGAGTGCAAAGATCTTGTCATATCTAGAAGACACTGAGAAGCAAACTTTTAAAACTGGGTTCTGTTTCAACATCATTGTC